>NW_027418977.1:0-70791 GCF_009905375.1 Apium graveolens
AGCCTAAAGTCTGATTCTCTAGATACCACAATCCCAGATCAGCTATACCTTAAGGTACTTGAAAATTCTTTTCACAGCTGTTAAGTGAGGTTCTCTTGGATCTGCTTGAAATCTTGCACAAAGACAGGTAGCATACATGATATCAGGTCTACTTACAGTTAGATAGAGTAGTGAACCAATCATACCTATGTAATCAGTAATATCTATGATTTACCAGTATCCTTATCCAACTTTGTTGCAGTGGCCATATGAGTGGATGCATTTGAACAATCTTGCATTCCAAACTTTTTCAACAAATTTCTGGTGTACTTAGATTGACAAATAAAAGTTCCTTCTTCATTCTGCTTGACTTGAAGGCCCTGGAAATAGTTAAGTTCTCCCATCATACTCATTTGATATCTTGATTGCATCAGCTTGGTAAACTTCTTACAAAGTCTGTCATTTATAGAACCAAAAATAATATCATCAACATATATTTGCACCAAAAGTAAGTCATTTCCATGGTTGAGGTAGAACAGTGTTTTGTCAATAGTCCCTCTGTTAAATCCACTTTCCAGAAGAAACTGAGCTAAAGTCTCATACCATGATTTTGGAGCTTGCTTAAGGCCATAAAGTGCTTTATCAAGCCTGTAGACATGATTAGTAAATTTGGGATCTACAAAGCCTGGAGGTTGTTCAACATACACATCCTCTTCCAATTCTTCATTAAGAAAAGCACTTTTCATATCAATTTGAAAGACTTTAAACTTCTTGTGAGGAGCATAAGCCAAAATATCCTATGGCTTTCCAATCTAGCAACTGGTTGCAATGTTTCATCATAATCAATTCCCTCATGTTGAGAGTATCCTTTTGCAACCAGCCTTGCTTTATTCCTTGCAATTATGCCATCACTGTCAGTTTTGTTCTTGAACACCCACTTTGTACCAACGACAGATTTGTTCTTTGGTCTTGGCACTAGGGTCCAGACTTTATTTCTTTCAAATTCATTTAATTCTTCTTGCATTTGCTTGCACCCCATCAGCATCTTGAAGAGCTTCTTCCACTTTCTTTGGTTCAGTCTGAGACAAAAAGAATGATAGAGACATTTATTTGATGTAGTTGTTCTAGTTCTGAAACCTGCATCAGGATTTCCAATAATTAATCAGGTGTATGTGCTTTAGTCCACTTCTTTGCAGATGGAAGGTTATCTCTAGAACTGGATGCTCCCCCATAATCCATGCTGTCTCCATCAACATTTTCTGATGCTCCTCCTGAAATTATGCTCTCTGAGTTGGATCCTTCAGAATTTGAGTTTCCAGAAATATCAGAACATGAGTTTCCAGAATTATCAGAACTTGGCCCATCAGAACTTGAAGAGCCTGTTGTAAGTTCTGATGCTTCTTGAGATGTGGTTGTATCTTCAGTATGCTCCCCCCTGCACAGGTGCATCTTGCTTTGGCGTAGTCACCACAGTTTCAATAACATTAGAGTTTAATCCATCATAGTTTGTAGTATCAGGATTTAGACTATCAGGATTTACAAAATCAGAATTTAACACTTCATTTTCGAATCTCAGCTGATCATGATCATTGGAATCTTCAAGTCCAGTAATCTTCTTATCATCAAAAGAGACATTGATAGATTCCATGACAACCCTTGTTCTTAAATTGTAGACTCTGAAGGCTTTTGTGGAAAGCGGATATCCAACAAAAATTCCTTCATCAGCTTTTAGATCAAATTTGGATAGCTGTTCAGGATGAGTCTTAAGAACAAAACACTTGCATCCAAATACACGAAAATACTTCAGATTTGGCTTATTTTTCTTCACCATCTCATATGGTGTCTTTCCATGCCGTTAATGATGGTAGCATTCTGAGTAAAACAAGCAGTCTGCATAGCTTCAGCCCAAAAGTAGGTTGGCAACTTTGCTTCATCAAGCATAGTTCGTGCAGCTTCAATAAGAGTTCTATTCTTTCTTTCAACAACTCCATTTTGCTGTGGAGTTCCAGGAGGGGAAAATTCATGCTTTATTCCTTGGTCTTTGCAGAACTCTTCCATGATCAAATTCTTGAACTCAGTGCCATTATCACTTCTTATGATCTTCACAGAATCTTTGACCAATTTATCCAGTTGCTTGACATGATCAATCAAGATAGACGTAGTTTCACTTTTTATGTGCAAGAAATACACCCATGTGTATCTGGTGAACTCATCCACTATGACCATAGCATATTTCTTCTTTGCAATAGACATGACATTCACTGGACCAAATAGATCAACATGTAGTAGGTGATAAGGCTCAAGAATTGATGATTCAGTATTGCTATTGAATAAAGATTTTCTTTGTTTTGCCTTCTGACATGAATCACAAAGGCCATTAGGAGCAAATACTGATTTTGGCAGTCCTCTCACAAGATCTTTCTTGACTAGTTCATTTATATTGTTAAAATTTAAATGAGAGAGTTTCTTGTGCCAATCCCAGCTTTCTTCAATTGATGCTCTACTCAACAGACAGATTGCAGAACCATCAGTACTTGTTGAAAGCTTAGATTCATAAATGTTACCATGCCTGTATCCCTTCAAAACAACTTTTCCTGTAGATTTGCTTACAACCTCACAGTGTTCTTCAAAGAAATCCACATGATAACCTCTATCACAGATTTGACTAACACTCAGCAGATTATGTTTAGGTCCTGAGACCAGAGCTACTTTTTCAATGATGACATTCCCAAGATTGATATTGCCATATCCCAGAGTTTTTATAATGTTGCCATCTCCATAAGAAACACCTAGGCCAGCTTTCTCCACAAAGTCTGACAACAGGGCTTTATTTCCAGTCATATGTCCTGAACATCCACTGTCCAGAACTAGGATGTTCTTCCTGTTGCCCTGCAATCACAAAGACCACTAATGATTAGTTTTAAGGACCCAGACTTGCTTGGATCCTTTGGCCTTATTAAGTTTGTTAATATTTGCAGCGGATTTAGCATCAGAGTTTATGTTAACAGTTTTTTTATCAGAATTTGCAATATTAGACTTTGCATCAAAACTTAGACTAGAAGGAATAATGCTAAATTTCTTTATAGAAGGTTTTATTTGATAATAATCATAGTACAAACTATGATATTCCTTACAAGTATAAATAAAATACCATAAACTACCACAATAAAAACAAGGATTTTATGGCTTATATCTAACAGATTGACTCTTAACTCCTGACTTTGAGGGTAAGGAGTTTATGTTCTTATTCTTCCTGTAAAAGAAGCCAGATGGTTAGAATTTCCACAGTTATGATATGTTTTTCTAGGAGCATTAGGAACAGGCTTATAATTGTTACTTTTGTTCACACCTTCCTTTCCATTCCTATCTTTCCTAGGTGGCTTTACCTTGTTTACATTTTTAACCTCTTTCAGCTTATGCTTAAGCTGCTTCTTAGTCATTAAGCCTATGTTAACTTCAGTTGGCTTATCATGTTTAGGTTTGTCAGAAGTTAATTTCTCCTTAACTTCTGATTTCTCAATATCAGTCTTTGCAGTTACAAACTTAACGGGATTTACCTTTGGTTTTTGTTTAACAACTATAGGCTCAGTTTCTATAATTTCCTTACTGTTTTTATCATCTCCATAACCTAAGCCCTCTTTCCAGTTTCCACTACTAAGAATATCTTGAGTTGCTCTACCAGAGTTAGTCCAAGTCCTGATAATCTCTCTTTCCTTTTCTAACTCAATTTTTAGAGATTCATTCATTTTTAGCACTTCATGCCTAACATAAAAGGCATCATCTCTATATTTCTGAGTTTGATGGAACATGACTAACTCTTTTTCTAAATAATCATTCCTCTTTTTATAAGCAAGATTTTCAGAAGTTAATCTTTCACATGTTAAAGCTTGATCTTTATAACTAATGAACATGGTTTTAAGATATCTTCTCAACTCAGTAATATCATCGGTATGAAAGGCATAAATAGTTTGAGGTACCTTTAAGTCAGCATTATCAGAACTGCTATCAGCATTTGCCATCAAGGCATAGTTTTCCTCATCCTCAGAATCTGAAGCATCTGACCATCTTTTCTTCTCTGTGACAAGAGCCTTGCCTTTGTCACTTTTCCCTTTTCTGCAATCAGGAGATATGTGGCCTTTCTCAGACTTTCCTCCTTTGCCTTCAGATTTTCTGAAACCTTTCTTATCAGAACTTACACCTTTCCTGGAAAACTTCTTTCCTCTCCTGAATTTCCTGTATGCAATCTTTGTGATTCCTTTCACCATAAGAGCATACAGCTTCATTATCTCTTCATCAGGGTCCATCTCAGGTATACTTTCAGTTTCTCAGTCATCATTAGTATCAGAACTTGATGACTCAGTATCAGACTTTATGATGAGAGCTTTTCCCTTACCTTTCTTTGAGGTAGCAACTTTGGGACTTTCCTCCTCAACCACAAAGGCAACTGTCATTGACTTTCTTCCATTCCTCTTGCTTCTTTGTTCCATCTCAAGTTCATGAGTCTTGAGCATCCCATAAATTTCATCAAGAGTTATTTCATCAAGATTATATTTGTCTCTTATTATTGTTGCCTTCAAATCCCATATTTCAGGAATAGCTAACATGAATTTAAGATTTGAATCTTCAATATCATACTCTTTGTCAACTAGTGACAAATCATTCAAGAGTTTGACAAATTTGTCATATAAATCAGTTAATGACTCATCAGGCTTTGAGTTAAAGTGCTCATATTCTTGAGTAAGTATAGTCTTCCTGTTCTTCTTGATTGAATCAGTTCCCTGACACCTTGTTTCCAAAGCATCCCATATCTTTTTTGCAGTCTTGCATTGAATTACCCTGTTTGACATGACATTATCAATGGCACTATGCAGAAAGTGTCTTACCTTTGCATCCTTTGCAATCGATAAGATATCTTCAGCAGTGTAATCACTTTTTTCCTTTGGTACAGACTTTGCTGGCTGACCTGCAACTTCCACAGAGAGTTTGGTTGGCATATGTGGTCCTTCATTAATCCTGTCGAGATATTCTGGATCTATAGCTTCCAGAAACATAGCCATCTTCACTTCCCATATGGAATACTCAGAAGGTTTCAACATGGGAACTCTTATAGTCTCATATCAACTATGGGTTATGGTTTTTGAAGCTTCTTCAGTTTTGGTGGGCTTGGTTGGAGTTTCTTCTTCAGACATGATTGTTTTTGGATCTTAAACTGTATGTGTGTTAACAGATAGCTCTGATACCACTTGTTAGGACACACACACTGTAGAAGGGGGTTGAATACAGTGTTTACTACAATCAAATTGAATATAAGAACTCAAGTAACAGAGCACAAATTTTATTCAACACAATAAACTCTGTTACAATATCTGTCCTCTCTCAGTGATGAATAAATTATCACGAGAGCTGCTAGGGTTATATTGAATAATAACTTCGATAATGATAACACTTATAGTGTAAATCCTATGTCTGTGTTTATATACTACACAGTTACAAGATAATGTTCTAATTGATATGGAATATAATTCTGCTTCCAAAAATATATTAACTAGTTATCTATTCTTTCAAGTATTCTATTTTTCATAGAATTCCTTCTTCATGCATATTTCTTCATGTCTAGTCTCGATCTTCTTTCCTTTCAATCAGCCACTTGCCTTATCTGAAAGTCACCTTAAGTCCTGATATTATCTCCTGATAAATATCTTCTGATAACTTAAGTTCTGATATCTTAAGTTATGTTTTCAGTATAAGTGCTGATTTCCAGTTAAGTACTGATTTGTCCTGTTAGTTAAGATCTGAAAACTAAACATAAATCATATTACACATGACATCACAAATATATCTAACATAGCTCTAGATGAAGAGGCCTCATTGTTGTCTTGATGTGTAACTGAGTTTTAATTATTAGAAACCCCCTGAGTTTATGGATATTTGATTTGAGAAAGGGGAACTTTCTGTAAGTGATCTATTCTGACTTTCATCTTCTTTTGATGACCCGACGGATGGTGCATTTTGAGTTCCGACGGATGAAGCTGATTGTCTCCCGATGGATAAAGCAGATTGTCTCCCGACGGATGAAGTATTTTGCAACCTCGACAGATGTTGAATTTTTTGCTTCATTGGTAGTAGATTTTTCTGCATTATCCTTTGATATTATTTCTTGATCACTTTCATCATCACTGTCATCACTAATCATCTTCATATTATCAAATTTGAGGCTCTCATGGTAATCTCCATCTTGTAGTCCTTCAATCTACTTATCATCAAACACAACATGTATTGATTCCATAACAATGTGGTTCTTATATTGTAGATTTTATATGTTTTACCAACAGCATATCCAACAAAAATTCCTTCATCTGCTTTAGCATCAAACTTTCCTTTTTGATCAGTTTGATTTCTCAAGGTATAACATTTGCAGCCAAAGACATGAAGAAAATTTAGAGTTGGCTTCTTGTTCTTGAACAATTGGTAGGGTGTCATACACTTTGCTTGATTAACCAAAGAAATATTCTGAGTGTAGCATGCAGTATTTACAGCTTCATCCCAGAAGTATGTTGGTAACTTTGATTCTTCAAGCATTGTCCTTGCAGCTTCAATAAGTGATCTGTTCTTTCTTTCCACTACTCCATTTTGTTGTGGAGTTCTTGTTGCTGAAAACTCATGCATAATCCCATTCTCTTCACCAAATGCTCCCATAACAGAATTCTTGAACTCAGTTCCATTATCACTCCTGATTCTTCTAACTTTGAAATCAGGATGATTGTTGACTTGCCTTATGTAATTGATGATGATTTCACTAGCCTCATCTTTAGACTTTAGGAAATATGTCCAAGAAAATTTTGATAAATCATCTACAATTACTACGCAAAATCTTTTCCTTGAGATGGATAACACATTGACTGGTCCAAACAAATCTATGTGTAGCAATTGCAGAGGTTCTTCAATTGTTGAATCAAGCTTCTTTCTGAATGATGCTTTAATCTGCTTTCCTTTCTGGCAGGCATCACACAGTCCATCCGTGGTAAACTCCACTTGAGGTATTTCTCTAACCAGTTCTTTCTTGACAAGCTCATTTATGGTCTTGAAGTTTAGATGGGATAGCTTATTGTGCCACATCCAACTTTCATCTTGACTTGTTTTACTGAGAAGACAAGTAACAGCTTCTGCATTTGATGAATTGAAGTCAGCTAGATATATATATTTCCTCTTCTCACACCAGTGAGAACCACTTTGTTGCTTCTTTTGTTAGTCATAACACAGGCTTCTGAATTGAAGGTTACTGAATTGCCTTTATCATAAAGTTGGCTGATACTCAACAAATTGTGCTTGAGACCATCCACTAAGGAAACCTCCTCAATGATGACATTGTCTTTAGAAATCAAGCCATATCCCACAGTATAACCCTTACTGTCATCTTCAAAAGTAATACTTGGGCCAGCTCTCTCCTTGAACTCTATGAGCAGGGTAGAATCTCCAGTCATGTGTCTTGAACAACCACTATCCAAGTACCACAGATTCTTTCTATTTCCCTGCACACATCAAATCCAAATCAAGTTAATTTTGGTACCCAAATTTCCTTGGGTCCTGCCTTGTTAGCTTTCTTCTTTTATTTCTTAGGTTTGATCTCATTTGACTTGGGGATATCAGATTCATCCTTAGTCATCTGAGTTGGACCTTTGAAACCAGTCATTAAAACAGAATTATCATGCACATTTTGTTTAACATAAAAAGGTATGTTGTTTGCAAACATGTTATTCCAGTAAGGCTTGCTAAATGGCATTTGAGGCATACTAAATGCAGATAATAAGGATTAGGTGCAAATGACATATTAGAAAATTGTGCATTCATATTCTGTGCAGATATAACATTCATAGGCATAGAAGACATGGCATTCATGTTGGGAAAAGAAGATGGTACAGATATAGGAGTAGGCATAACAAGTTTGCAATTAACAGACAGATGATTAACACTACCACACTTAACACAAATTTTTCTTGGAGCATATTTATCAGGTGTGTAGTTTTTATGTTTGTTAATCCCTACTTTCTCATTTCTATTGTTTTTCTTTTTAGTTTCTGTTTTAACCTTAATCTTTTCTAATTTGTCATTCAATTGCTTGATAGACAGATGTATAACATTCACTTTCTTCTCCTTCTTCACTTGACTTGATTCTCCTGGAACAAAGTTTTTGGAAACTGATCAATACTTTTCAATTAACTTGGCAAGTTTGGCTTTGCTCACAGGTTTGCTCACAGCCAACGAATGAGGATTTGTGTCACTCAACGGATAATCCTTTTGATTATCCGATGGATGACTCTCATCATTCGTTGAGTCCATATTTGTTAGCAATCCTTCAACCAAATTGGATTCCAGTTTCTCCTTACTCTTTTTCCAGGCTGCATCACAAAAGGACTCAATACCTTGAACTTTGGTGATTTGAGCATGAACATCTCTAGATGATTTCCATGCCTTAATCACCTCCTGTTCTCGTTCAAGTTGCTTCTTCAAAATCTCTTCTTTCTTCAAAGACTCAGTTAATTCCTCCTTAGCAATCTTATATTCTATTTTCAATTTCTCAAATTCAATAAACTGAGACTCTAGCACATTATTCCTCTCACTTAAAAACAGATTGTTTTCTTTGATTTTAGCATTTTCCTTAGTGAGAGACTTAAGTGTAACACGCAAATGATATAATTCTGTAGACATGTCATTAATTGCATCATTACACTCAGCCTGAGATAAATGTGCTAGGTTAGTGGTGATTACATGATTACTTGAAGAACTTGTTTCTATTTCCTCAGATTTGGCCATTAGGGCTAGATTTACATAGCTGGCATCTTCATCCTCATCCAAACCATCTGCTGCCCAGTCATTTTCTTGTGTAATAAGAGCCATTTTCCTTTTGTTTGAGCTACTCAAAATACTTCTGTTTATAATCCACAGGCTCAAACTTCTTCTTGCTGGAATCTGACTTTCTACACTCACTAGCAAAATGCCCTGCTAAGCCACATTTGAAACATTTGAATTTTAATTTATCCACCATGTTTCTATTTGGCTTAGCTGCTCCAAAGTTCTTCTTGAACTTGAGCTTGGCAAATCTTCTGGAAAGGAATTCAAGATGTTCATTAATATCATCCATATCATCTTTGCTCATTGAATCTTCATTTTCAGCTACCAGCCCCTTGCCCTTGTTTTCACAGACCTTTGTAATAGACTCAGCAGCTTCTACCTTCACTTCCTTCTCCTTTTCCAACTCAGCAACCAGTGTTATGGACTCTCCTTTCTTATTTCCTTTCTCCATCCTATCATCTTGCTCTATTTCAAGCTCACAAGTTTTCAGTATGCCATACAGTCTTTTCAAGGTAAACTCCTTGTAATTCTGAGAATTTCTCAATGAGACTGTCATTGGTTTCCATTCCTTTGGAAGAGATCTACGGAACTTGAGATTGGAGTCTTTTGTCTGATAGACTCTTCCATGCAACTTCAGAGCATTTAGTAGCTTTTGAAACCTACTAAATATGTCAGTGAGAGTTTCACTGTCTTCACAATGAAAGTGCTCATATTGCTGAATTAGCAGCTGCATCTTATTTTCTCGAACTTGCTCAGTAGCAGCTCTCATTGAAACATGAGGACCTCTCTCTATGCAATTCACATAGGCCTCATCTTGAGAAAGAAGATGTAGGTGCATCTTCAACTTCCAGTGGTGATAATTGTCTTTGTCCAGAAATGGAATCTTCACTCTAACATCCTTCGTGTTCATCTTGTTATTTTATTGTGATCTTTAAACTCTTTGTACTTCAAAAGCTTGCTCTGATACCAATTGTTATTCCCTAACAATACAATAAGAATTACAAAAGGGGGGGTTGAATGTAATTCTGGCTTCTTTTTGAGATTTATAAAACTGTTCTTACTTAATAATATATATGTGTTTGATTTGCAAAGTGCGGAATGAAAGAATTATATAAATCAAAACACAAGTAATAAAAACACAAGTCTTTAAAACTTTATGGTGGATTTGAATGTATCCGCCAGATATATATAAATATATATATATATATATATATATCAAGAGAACCCCTGTGAAGCTTGAATAGCTCACAGATGTTTGTACAAGTGAACAAACAAACTACAGAGAAATTCTACAGAATACAGCTTACAAATGTTTCTCTGCTAAAAATCTGTTTGCTTGTTTGTTTGTTCTACTAGATACAGTTGATTTATATATTACCAAGTTTACATGGTAATAAGACAGGATAATAAAACAAAACCTATCAAGTCTAACTACATGCTGCTTCACTACTCTATTCTAGCATCTTTGAATATCTTCAAAATAGCATGGAAATGGTAATGCTTCTTTGTTCTCAAAACCTTGCTAAACAGGCTGCCACATTCCTTTTGCAAACACCCAACATATGTGACTGTCTTGTCATTGTCAACAGATATTTGAATTGATCATTCGTCGGGTACATGCTTGTTATCCGTCGGGTAGCCTTGTTGATCATCTGTCGGGTAGCTTTGTTGATCATCCGTCGGGTAGCCATTTATCAGTTGACTCTATTTCATTTATGCAGAATTACAAGATGTCTTATATTTACATTTAATCAACCTATTATGCACATCTACTAGTAGTCTACATGATTCATAAGCTTCTATAGAATATATACAAAGTTGTTTGTAGAAATGTGCTACAGTACTTATTGTTACATAAGCTACTCACCCGGTGGATATCAATTAGTCATCCGTCGGGACTATATTGAATCATCCGTCGGGACTATAATTGATCATCCGTCGGGTGCTACAAAATTCACTAAGTTAAATCTACTAAGGTGTTTTGTTTAGCTTATCATCAAGTACACAACATATTCCTAAATGTGATTTATCCATTTAATCTGAATTGTTTGTTTAGATGTATTAGTTTATATTTGGACTGAGATAGCTAGATGAGATACATCAACAGATTGGTCTAAATAGAATTAGTGATTTATTTTTTAATTCTGTTTGTTCCATATCATGCCTGTCTTTCTTAATTCTTGTGCATAATGTTTCTGAATGAATGACATAAATGCATCTCTTAGTACTTGCATTAATTGTAGAAAAAGCATGTATAGGATTACAGTAGGGCAAAGACTGCTAGTCCTCCTTATGTAAGGTTGGAATCATTTAGCTCCTAGCCTAGAGACAATTTTGTCAAGGGTATCAAAATGGAGAAAATGATCAGTCAAAGATAAGAATTAGCATGATAAGGTTGCAGCTGTTGTTATATCTGATTATAATAATATCTCTAATCCAACTGGACCCAAACTAATAAGTTGGGTACCAAGAACTGTTAATCCATTTGTGAGTGCAGGACATAAAAGGTTAATTGATTAATATATATTCTTGGTATTTGATACTCAAAGTATATGATCAAAGAAAGAGCCTCACAATCAAATGTGATTGACAAAAGCTATTCCGTCAATAATCTTTGGAGATGACAGCAAAGGTTTTCATTACGGGAAAAGCTATACAGAAAAAGGGATGTCATCATGTATTCAATAATTGGTATCACTGATAACAACTAAAAATTGGAGTCATTGATAACAATTGAAGGATCTTTCTTGCTGGAGAATCAAGGCACAAATCATCTTATCAGACAGTTCTACATCAAAGGACAAAATGTCAATTCAAAGAAGGATTAGTGTCTCATCTGAAGCAGGAAGTTTGAGAAGCTTACTCTTCTTAGAGTAAGGAAAGAAAATGCTCGTGGCTAGACTGGAAACTCTGAAAAGGTAAAGTCAATGGTTTCTACTGAAAAAGCTTCATCTGACAGAAGTTTAGCTATGGCATTAGAAGCTCTCACCCTTGAACATCAACTCAAGGAACTCTTTTGTAAAAAGGGTTTAGTGAGAGGACTGCCTCATCTAGAATTCAAAAGATGATAAATGTGAGGCATGTCAAAAAGAGAAGTCAAAGAAAGCATCATATCAAAGTAAAGATATACCTCAGTGATGATTGATGACTACTCTTAACATAAAGTTGTTGTTCGTGTGTTCTCAAGACAAGACATCACAGATGGTGATTGATTATATCAAAGAAGATCAAGCTAGAAGCGATTGTAAAAGAAATGATCTTGTGGTCAGATAATTGGGCTGAATTCAAGAAGCAGTTCTGATTAATATCTGTAATATCAAGAATATTTTGAGACATATTCAGCACTAGGAGCTCCGTGTCACAATGGAGTAGTACAAAGGAAGAACCGGAACTTGATTAAAGCAACAAGGACAATGTCAAGCTAATCAAGACATGTTAAATACCAAAGGGCTGAAGCAGTCAAAACAGTTTGCAACAAGTAAGATCAAGCCTTGATCTGGATGTATACATGAAGACCACTAATGAGTTAATGGCCAACAGGGGCAAACACTGGATAACCTGAAAGTGTCTGGAGAGAATGTTCTATAGTAGCAAACAATGAAATATTTTCAGTTGTTTGAAGATCTTGGCATTTACAACTAAAACTTGTAAGGATATTCTTCATGGCTACTCGGTGGGGTCTACAACCTACAGAGCGCTTGTGGTTGATCAACAGAAAGTGATAGACAGTCTAAGTGCACAGTTCAACAACTTCATGCTCCAAGTTGTTAAAGGAGAAATTAATGGTATTGATGATTCATATCCAAGCAGTGGAATGGCAGTGTATAGCACGACTCATTTCTTCAATGAAGCCATTCAGCAAGGGTAAGGATTTTCAGGAAATCCAGCAACAACTTAGGGGGAGCAAAAGAAGGATCAAATAGTCAAACACAACACCACATTGAAAATCAGAGGACACAAAAGAACAAATCTGCTGAGATAATGGGTTTGATGTCAATATTATTCCCAGAGTCTAGTTCTTATGTGATCCAGATGGTGGAGTAATGATTTGCAGGACTACTAAGTGTGAATGAATATTTCTCTAGTTTTATCTGAAGAAGAAACAAAGAAATTTACAGAAGCTCTAATAGATCCGGATTGATTGGGTAATTGCAAAGCAAGATGAACTCAATCAGCTAGCAAGCAGATTGTAGGGAAGATGGTATCCAAACCAAATGACTTTGTTGTAATTGGTACAAGGATAACTAGAAGTCAAACTGGATGACAGTGGCATTATTATGAGGGACAAGGACAAACTGGATGTTAGGTTATTATCAGGAAGCAGTATCTAACATATAGCACCAGTGACGAGACTTGAGGATATTATGACATATCAGGCACCTGATGCACATTACACTTGGAATTTGACTCTAGTAGATGTGTACAAGTGCACTCCTGGTTGGTGAGTCAAAAGAGGAAGTCAATGCACAACAGTTTATAGACTTTGCAGTTGCAGACCTATTGGACTACGTATATCTCTTCTTCACAAGCTCACTTCAGGTTGGTATGAACTAGTATACTACTCAAGCAATCATCAAGGACATGGTATTGCACTCTAACTGAAGTTATAGTTTAATATGAACTAGTAGAGTCTTCTTATTAATAACTCTCGTATCACTAGGCACAAATATATTATGTTATATGTGCAGTGATATAATGATAATCTTATATGTTGGTCTACTAACAAAGACTTGTGCAAGATTATTTGCTAAGTAATTGCATAGTAGGTATGGAGGAGCATGTTGGAAAGGTTGCAATTCTTTTTGGAATTACTTCAAGCAAGCCATTAGAATAATCCTTTTAGGAGCTCAAGCAAGCCAAAAGAACAATTCTTTTAGGAGCACAAGTAAACCAAAAAAATGATGGCAATACAAGTAAGTTAAGGATCTTTTGATGATGCAAAATTTGGAAGATTCTGAACACGTCAAGACTACTTACCAACAGGAACCACTTAAGCTTGATCAGTGCAACTCACGTAACAATGACAAGCTATAGAGGTATGACAAGCTCACTCTTTTACTCAAATGCTAATAGATAACATGTAATGTTCTCAAGATTCCAAAGTGCAAGATTCCAAGTGGATCCTAGAGAATCCAATATTATAGATATTAACAAGATTATTAGATATCTTAAGGGACTATCAACTCTTGGAGTAAAGTACCCTAAAGATATTATTCTTAACATGTTTGGCTATATAGATATAGATTACGCAGGTTGTAAGTGACAGGAGAAGCATCTCGAGAAGTTGTCAACTTCGTGGAAGAAGATTAATTTCTTGTTATGATAAGAAATAACTTCAAATCCAACAACTCTGTGGAACACACTATGACAAGGCACCTTCACACCAGGTATCATTACTTTAGAGAGCATGTCTTTTAGTCAAAGAATTACTTGCAGAAACACTTATTAAATCACTTGTTAAAATTCATCTTTCAAGACTGGTTTGTAAGTGTGGGATATCATTAATTGCATATTAGTTGAAAATCCCATCTGTAAGGAATTCTACATATAAGTTCACAAGTATTAAATCTTCAATATTTAAAGGACTTGTGAATTTATCAGTAATCCAGTACCTCGTACTTAGTGCTACTATCTTGATTATCATGATTACAATTTTAGATACATTTGTGGTAGTTAAGTATTATAGCATTAAGTTTGAATACTATTTTAATTGATTTAAATTATGACTGTAGACAATTCCATTCTATATCAGTCTCATAATTTAAATTATATTAAAACAATATGCAGCATAGTTATTTGTATCATGTACGGATAATTGTGGTACTTTTAGTATTAGTGATATTATTTAGAATTTTTGTTCTAAGTAATCAATGTTTATTTCTAAAATCACTGATATTGAAAGTTGAAGTATTTTCTAAGTCATGTGTATAAAACTCTCAATATTTTATATGCTTAGAAAGTATTTCTAAAATTACTAATTATCGAAAGAGTGATTGCCATGTAAATAAGTTATATATCCTATTGGTGTTTACTCACGGATAATTATAAATATTTAAGTGCTAGTATCTAACTCATAGATATTTAGTATTTATTTATTTAATATTTATTTTGGGTTGTTTGGATTATGGAATTTGAAGCAATTCAATGATTTTATTTGCTCCATAATTCAAACTAACTTAAAATAAATGAGCAGCATGATTGATTATAACTAAATCTGTCAATAATTGATATCTAGTATATTGATTGTAACTTATGTGTTATAAGTTAATTATGAGATACTTGTTTTAGTGAATTTAGCAATGCTTATATCTCAAGAATTCACTGCAATCAGAATATGACTGTAGCATGATTAGTTGTATGCTAATTTTTGACTTATATCAGTTAATGATATTTAGTTAAGAGTTCAACTATGAACTAATTATAGAGTATTAGTATTTGTTGCATTACTTAGAACTCATCTAAGTAATCAATGTTTATCCTCAGTCACTTATACTAATATAAAAAGTGTAAAAAACTTTCTTAAAGTACAAATATGGTTATAATGTTTGATGCTTTATTATAAATAACCATATGTTGTCCACTTAGAATAATTTTTATACTTACTTGTAAATTCCTAAACACTTTGATAATAGATGTAATACTCAATGGATCAAAGTATATGGAACTTAGAATATTTTTCTAAGATTGCAAACAAGTCAAGGTTGGTTAATGTTGCTTTATTAATCGAACCAGTATTGTTTGAGATACTACAGTTGTTAGGAGTTAACAATTATATGATATATGAAATTGAATGTTGATATCTTTTTGATAGATAATTGGTATTTAATTCATTGATATCTTATTTTAATATTTAAAACAGGATGCAACATAATTATTGGTATTCAAAGTACTTGACAAGTATCAGACAATGATATATTGTTAATATTTTATTACAGATAATTGTAAGATTTTAAGTTCTAGTGGATTTATATGAGTTGTTATATCTGACAGATTCACTACAATTTGAAATTAGTAGCATAATCAGTCTTATTAAGATTATTTATCAATAAACAATATTGTTGGTAATAATTTTATAAAGATAGATTATGGAGCTTTTGATATTAATGAGAATTGCTTAGACTTTACCCTAGTGATCAATGCTTTTACAAAAACTCATTCATATTGAAAGACAAAATCTTTCTTTTTCTTCTTAATACTGCTAGGCCTAGTCTGTGTCTTTTCAAATCATTTATCTTTTAGGCATAAAAACAGACTTGTGCACTCAAACAGTTTTAGGAGAAAATTAAACTTCTTTCTACAATGGTGATTGCTTATTTCATTAAAATCTTTGTGAAATCACTATTGTACATCATTTCTCTCAAAAGATTAAATGCATGATTTTCATTCATTATAAATCATAAGTGCATTTTATCTCTATATTGCCATATGTTCAGTGATATAGGTTCAGCCTCCAATGGCATTCTTTCATTTGATAGTCATGAGATTGAAAACCCACAACTTCTATCCCAGACTGTAAAGAAAAACACAGAAACAGAACCAACCAACACTCTCTTACCACTAAAATGAAGTATAAATGAGCGTGAGGGAGAAAGTGCCTTAATGCACTACTTAAGGAAGGTTCTGAAGTCAACCCAGGAGCTCTATCTCCTATGAATTTGAGATATATCAAAATTGAGACAACTGCTAGCTCCCATACATCTTCTCAAAAAGATGTACTGGCTGAAAAGGCACAAAACAGTTACTAGATTCATCCTCTCAACAGGGTGCGTCTATTGAAATTCTCCTGTCGGCCAAGGTACCCAATGTAGTGTCACCACCTTAAACATAAAAAATTATTGATGCACAAGGAAAGGTTACACACACAAAGGATGAGTTGACGGAAACAAGAGTTTCGACCATTTTACGGTTAGATTTGATTGTTCAAGGTTCTTTAATGGACCAATTGCCTTTACAGGTGTTAGGAGAGGATACTGATCCAATAGCAATATGTCAATGGTCAGTGTCTACCTCCTCAGGACTAATAAACCTGGATGTATCTGCGGATAGTGGATCTGACATAGGTACAGATCGACAACTTGTTGACAATGATTCAGATATTACCTGATGAGTCACAAGGAAATGTCTTCACAGACATTAGAAGGGAACTTTTATCTTTATGCTAAATTCTTTGGATCATTGTTTACCTTCCTAGAGTTCAAATCTGGAACCCTAAAAGGGAAACTAGCAACTTGTAGATTATGACTCAGATTCATCTGACAAGTCTAACAAGGATGGGGATTTGCGAACTCCCATTGCACCACCTGTGACCTCCTTAAGGATGGCTAAGGTGATTTTCCTTGCAGCTACAGCTGGATTTTGGAGCTATAAGAGGAGTGATACACTTGTGAGAATGAGTGTAAACACGAGTGGAGAGAATAGTGAAATACTTGTGAGGTACACGAAACAGAATCACACACTCACAGTGAGGAAGAAAGAGAAATACCATATCACATTCCCTATCCCTAAACATGGTTCTTGATACTTCGGGTCTCGAATATGTTTATAATTGGAACTTAACTCTTGGGAACCTAAAATTTACAGATTGGATTTGAATACTTCGAGATCTAACCAATTGGGACATAACAATTGGTAACAATTGGTGATCTCAAAGTTGGAAGGTATAAGGAGTTGGGACTATTGGTTAACATGATGATCAACAGTGAAGCCATTTTGCAGAATTTCAAGGGACATGGTTGATCAGACTCGGGCTTGTTATTTCTTTTCCAACCAAGTAACATATGAGAACTCCTTCAGACAACATCATACATTCCTTCTCTAAGGGGGAGATTAAAGCTTATGTAATAGTTTGGAGGATTCCTCAACTAAGGGGGAGAAATAGCAGGGAGGAGGAAAAAGGCAAAGCACATGTACACTACATCATGCCATTGTTGTTTGTAACTATGGATCCTATTATACGGGAGAGGTGGTAAAACACAAGGTGATTTCCTAGTAATCGAAGAAGTGGTTTGGTTCATCACTATTCTTCATAAGAGGAGAAGCTGTTTTCTAAAAGGGGAGTACCATTAGTTTTAACCGCGGATCCTATTGTACGGGAGAGGTGGTAAACGAAGGTGATCTCCTTTAAGCAGTTGATTCTCATAGGGGGAGAAGCAAGAGAGATATGCGCTTCTCAACAGGAAATGTGGTTGTACAAAAGAAGTTGTTGATGATTACTTCAAAATTGAGAAGTATTATCTGGCAGAGATTTGAAGAACCAAGGAAATGAAGATGAAACTACGTGAAGATCAGTTCAGTGCTAAAGAAACAAGCATCTTTCATTTCAGTTACTCAAGAAATCTGGAAATGCAGTATTTGATCCTGAAAATAAGTAGCATTATTTACAAGTCCTGGTACATTACTTTTTCTAGTTGTTAGTTGAGTTATCCTCTCTATTTAATTTGTTTGTTAGGATTAACAATCAAATAGGGGGAGATTTTTGGTGAGACTGCGTAGCCGTATGAACAGTTACGTGATAACTCAACACGATAACAACACTAGAACATGACAGGTTAATAATACTACGTCTACACAAGAAATCAGGAAGAATGAGGACAAGGCAAATAGAGGATAATTATCCCTTTTTTAATCAAGTGAGCCGATCCTTGCGGGTAACATACTAGAATTTGAATTGTGGAATTTCAATTCTTGTAATTGAATTTCCAAATTTCCAAATTGTGAAATAATTCTATGACATTTGTCGTGAGTAATATAATTATTTTTCTATAAATATTATAAGATTGATTGAATCAAATAATATAATATATATATATATGATTACAGTTTGATTAACCCTGATTCGTATTGTGTCTATTTAAAAAAATATTTCATATATGTTAATTAAAAATATATTATATAATAATATGATACAAAGTAACAAATGTAAAAAAAAAAAATTGATTACATATTTATTCTTTAAAATCACAAGCATACCTAATATGTATGATTAACAATACATGTCACATCACAGTGTAAAACCTCTTGCAAAACAATTTTAAGACCAAGATTACTTTTTAGTTCACATTATGTGTGTTAAATTTGTTATCAATTTAAGGTCTATTCATTTTTAACAAATGTGCCGAGTAATTTGAATGCATTTTATTTAGTAAAGTTCTTAAGCTAATTTCAAAATATTTATATTTTAATCACAAATATAATTTAATAATTTTTAGATTTTGATTTTTAGTTGTCAATTAATTTAATTTTATAATTACAATAATTTTTTAGACTTTTTTGTTAATTTGTATTTTAATATTTAGTTATTTTTGTATTTCACTATATTATGTATTTTTATTGATTATATTTTCATGTATTCAATTATTATATTAAAAAATCGTTTTTAATTTATAAGTTAAAATTTACCAAATACATCAATAAATAATAATTTATAAATAAAATTATCCAAACCTATATAACTTATAATTAATAATTTTCATATAACGTGACCTTTAAAGTCATAATAATAATGAAGGATGGCGACGGGTCGGATCAAATCGGGTTTCGTAAGATCCAAATCCGATTCGTTATGTTCGTTTCGGATCGGGATCGGGTTGGGATCCGGATATTAAAAATAAAGATACAAATACAATCCATCGTGTTTTTTCGGGGTTCGGGTCGGTTTCCAGTTTAATTCTGATATTTAAAAAAAATAAAAAATAAATAAATTTATATTATTATACAAATATATTTTTTGAATGTTAAAAATACAAAAATAGTATTTTATATATTGTCAATAAAAAGTTGGTACAGTAGTCGAGGTCTTGTTTTACTAAATGTAGGTTAAAAGTTCGACTCACTCACCCATGCTTGTGCGTTTATTTAACAAAAAAAAGTCGTACACTACATAGATAGATAATTCACTATTAACGTCAAATATAATAAATTTAATTATCCATAATTATCCAACATCCCGATTATAAACCTTAAATTTAAATATTTGATACGTTTAAATCATGTATTATTGTTATAAAATTATGTAAGATAAGAATATGCTATCGGATTTTTTTCGGATTTCGGGTTCGGATCGGGTTTGGAACGGATTACGGGTATCTGTTCGGTATACCTAAGATTCAAATCCAGTTCCAAACTTTTTCGGGTCTAAAATCAAGATTCCGATTCGGATTCAAATCCAAAAAATAGGTCGGGTATCCATCGGGTCGGGTAATATTGCCATAAGTACGTCATAAATTACTAAGAAACTCCAACAAGCCTTTAATCACAATTAATTCTTCTATCACTTTTCACCTTTTCTGGCCAGGCATATATGGCTTGTCTGTGTATCGCCTTGTTTGGAAACAAGCATTTCATTTTAAATGAAAGATTTCAAATGACGTGATTTGAATTGTCATTTCAAATTCATATATATACACTTAAATTTGATTGCCTTTGATTTCAAATGAAATCCAAATTCAAATTTTTAACTTATCCAAACATGTTATTTGATGAAATCTAGAATTTTAAATGAAATTCAAGTTATCAAACGGACACTTAAATGGTTAGACTGATTTTATTATACTAATATTGTAATTCAACAGCCTCCTTGAAGTCTAACTAATCTGGAAGGGGTACGAGAACTGAGAAGCATAGACGCAGGTTCATGAACTCTTTGCAGTCTTTAAACATTTAAAAAATAGATAACAAGGACTGAAATAATTAAATATATATGCTGAACATGTGGGTGTGGTTGAGGTCGCTGTTGGAAACATATATTAACAGGAAAAACAAGAAGATTAAGATGACATATTAAAGAAAAAATGAAACCCGCAGAAGCTTTCCTAGACAATGAATTATATTTATTTTAAATGTTTTTTGGCATGTGCTACAAAATCAACTGAAATGCAGCTGCTTGTCGTTTAGGGTGATTCATTTTTGGCTGCTCATTTTCTCTAGCTATAAAAACCAACTCCTAACATAATTACTAAACAGCACACAACAAGCAACTACTACTACACTTGAATTACTAATCAAGAGCTCCAATCTTTAAAAACCATTATATTTCTTCAACCAACGATGATCCTTTCCTTGGCCTTTTCATTTCTGTTCCTCTTCCTTGGAGCTGCATTCTGGTGGATACTCGACGCCAAGCAGCGTAAGCTACTGCCACCAGGCCCGAGAGGATTACCGATTGTTGGTAGCCTTTTAAATTTGGGTAGCCTTCCCCACCGTACCTTCCATGAGTTGTCCAAGAAGTATGGTCCTATAATGTCTTTACGCATGGGTTCCGTGCCGTCTATAGTTGTCTCGTCTCCTGAGGCTGCTCAACTTTTCCTAAAAACTCATGACAGTGCTTTTGCAGCACGACCACAAATGGAGGCTGTTGCACATATGTCATATGGTAACAATGGCATTAGCTTCACCAATGGTACATACTGGAGGCATGTGAGAAAATTTGTTGTGCAAGAGCTTTTAGCTCCCGCAAAAGTTAATTCTTTCCGAGGGATGAGAAGGGATGAGGTTGGCTTAGTCGTGGAGGAGATCAAGAAAGCTGCGGTCGCTGGTGAGGTGGTGAATGTTAGTGATAAGGTAGGGGGTTTAATTGAAAACATGACTTTTAGGTTCCTTTTAGGACGAAGCAAAGATGATCGATTTGATCTCAAGGGTATCATGACGGAAGCCTTTACTTTGGCTGGACAGTTTAATCTTGCTGACTTTGTGCCCTCCCTAAAGCCACTTGACCTTCAGGGATTGACACGAAAATACAAGGAAACAGGCAAGAAACTTGATGCAATGTTGGAGCTAATTATTGAGGAGCATGAGCAAAATTTGAATACTGGCACTCGTACGAATAATCGTGACATTGTCGATGAAATGATATCTTTGTCTAAAAATGACTCTTCTGTCAACCATCAAGAGCTAGCCAAACTGATTGACAGATCCAGTATCAAGTCTATCATGATCGATATCATTACAGCAGCAATTGACACCTCATTTACATCAATCGAATGGATACTGACAGAGCTAATGAGACATCCAAGGGCAATGAAAAAGTGTCAAGAGGAGCTTACTTGCGTTGTTGGACTTGATAGATTGGTGGAGGAGACGGATTTGCCCAAACTAGAATATTTGTACATGGTTATAAAAGAAGGTATGAGACTACACCCTATAGTACCGTTACTTGGTCCCCACGAAGCTAAGGAGGATATTGTAGTTAATGGATATCATATCCCTCAGAAGTCACGAATAATCGTAAATGCTTGGGCTATAGGACGAGATTCTAAGGTGTGGGGTAACAATGCTCTAGAATTTATTCCAGAGAGGTTTTCTGAGAGTAAAATAGACCTCCGAGGACGTGATTTTGAGCTCTTACCATTTGGTAGTGGTAGAAGAGGGTGTCCTGGTATGCAACTAGGGTTGCTGAGTGTTCAGCTAGTGTTGGCTCAGTTGTTACATTGTTTTGACTGGGAGTTGCCGCATGGGAAATCAGCTGAAGACATGGATATGACTGAGCAGTTTGGGCTAACAATTCCCAGAATCGAGCACTTGCTCTTGGTGCCTAAGCTTCGTATTTAAGCATGGTGACCTCAGAAATTAACTAAAGGCTTATCATTATTTATTTATTTATTTATTCGTTCATTCATTCCGGTATAAAAAGGGTCTCTTGATTCATTGTAATATTCTTACATTCTTTAATTTGTTCATGAGATTGACATGTATTCCTATACAATCGCATCAATGACGTAAATTTTATGGTAATCAGTTATGACCAAATATATGAAAGATTATATTACAGTTATTTTGTGGTTTTAATTGAAATTTTTTACCTAGAGAGATGAGGTGTCTGTCAAGTGTTTGATTGAATAATTAAGACTTCAATCTTTGTGTATCAAAAGCAGATGAATTTATTTTTTGTTCGGAACTGGAAGAGAAGAAGTTATCCATTCTCCAATCCTCCATTGACTCATACTGCATATAATATTGACTCATACTGTTTATCTGAAACTACAAAGTTATCCATTCTCCAATCCTCCATTTTAGTCCATTCATTTATGTACGTGGTGATTATGACATAGAATTGTTGTAGTTGTCTGTATTAGTCCGCCTTATCGAGCTGCTTGCGCCCCAATCTTACTGAATTAATGTAATCTTGAGGATTATGATCAACAGCCCACCAGAGCCAGATTCCCCAGTACCTAAGATACAACAGAGGCAAACTTTCTCTGTTCTGGCTTATCAAACTTCTCCACACCTTCCCAATAGCATCCATTGACCTTTTCATGAGTGCCAATGGCGATATCGTAAAGTAATGCTCATACAATTCTCCTGTAGTTTCCTGCATGTGTATTAATTAAAATAGTTATTAGTTCGAGGTAGTTTAGCTATGAACATGAATTTTGGAAGAAAATTTAACTTGAAATTAATTATAAATACACGAAAAAAGGAGGAGGAACTAAGAGAGCCCAAAATGAAGATTGCTAATAAATCAGGATAAGTAATAGCAATCAGATGACAGACAGAGTAATATGACAGACAGAGTAATATGACAGACATGTACCTTAAGCCCATAAGCATGCATGTTAAAAATTTTGGTTCTCACCTTGTAAACATAATGGCTGTCGTAAAGGAAGCAATTACCAAAGTGCCTGAACATCAAAACAGAGTTATCAAAAGGCACCCTGGGCACTACATCATTATTATAAACATATCGGTTGTACGTGATATTGAACTCCTTAAATTTCTTCTTCATGTACCGCCCAAAACTTGCATTACCAACCCGGGGTTGTCCAAAAGTGTATACAGCTTTTAACTTCTCCAATATAGAATTTTCATTGTGTAATGCCAACACTGCTAGCTGGAAAAAGAATTGCCAATGCACCACCAAGACTGTGACCTGTTACTATAAATTTGGTTTTGCTATTCTTGGTTAGCACAGTTCTTAGCACTTTCCTTATGGTATAGTATGCATACAATTTTTGGTCTTCCTTGTCATTACTATTTTCTGGAAAGTACTTGTCCTTACCAAAGCATAAACTTGATAACTTTTCTTTTATGGACTCGTGACACTGTGGATTGTCATCATTGTCGATATGTTTTGGCCAGGTTTCGTTCTTCTGCAAGCCCATAGCTTTCATGAATCCACTGTGGACTTTTCCCATATCTGGGAAACTAATCCAGGAGATATCAAAGTCTGTACACCATGCATCTGCATCAAAGGGTTCAGTGCCTCTAAAAGCCACTATTATCATGTCCTGGTTGGCATGCTTGTCATGAAATACCATGGCTTGGGTAGTGTTTTTCTTATGATCTTCTGCAAATATCAAAAAACAAAGATTTATTCTATTATACCTTCTTATTCAGCTGATAAAGTAATTTCATATAGTTGGATCTTACCATTATAAAAATCATACGAGCCTATTAGCTCCATCTACATAAACCAGAAAAGTTTAATTACAATGTAATTATTTATTCCTTTTAATTTTATACTTATCACGGACAAGTGAAATAATTAGAATCAAGTTTATTATAGGTATATCTACCTTCCATTGACCTTTTATAGCTGCCTCGACAAATTTTTTGTTCTCGTAAACTACCTTAGAGGCCATTGCTGACAGCACCGGAAAATATCTGATATCAACAGGTTTGATGTCTAAATCAACTCGTTTATCAAGACATCCAATAGCAGACACATAGGTTTCTGATTCTTTATCAAGCATTGGCAATTTTCCTAAACATATATTAAAAGGATTCAGGCATCTGTTAGAGAAATATTTGAAATTAAAAAAAGAAAAAGAAAAGAAAAAAGAAGGAACAGCAGACACACACACACAAACACACACATAGATAATCTGATACATGGCACAAACAAGAGAGACATATGTAGAGACAGGACTAACCTTGTAATTTATTTATCAATATCTGGGTAAATATGTTTTCATTGAACAGAATGTTGACCAACTCTTCAAATTTGTATCCAAGGGCTAAGAGTTTTGCATGGAGTTTTAATAACTTCTGCACCAGCACCGAAGCAAAAAGGATCGATGTACGCTCTAGGATCTTCTCATTGACATCGGGGTGTAGTTCTATATATTCTTTGCTACCTTTAATTTTGGTGGAAAAATAAATTCCCAAGAGATCACGAAATCTTGCTGCTTCTGCGTTCACTTTGAGAAATTTTACTTTAGTTTCACTCTTTGGCTCCATCTTTTATATAGAAAAAGAATAGTATTAATAGTAAGGCAATAAAGCGATGAATGACAAAATGCAGTGCTATCTTGTGTATTTATAAACCATATAAATGTAGGAATATATTTTGAGATTTGGATTGTTTATTCAAATCGGCAAACTACATTTTTAAGCGCATGGGAATCTTTTCTGTCAAGCAAAAACAATGGAGACAAGAAAAGTATTTACAATGCTAATCTGGCCAGATTGTTTAAGGTTCTGATAATTTAGAAGAATTACTGAGATTTGTTTTATCAGTTCTGGTGTACCATTTAGCACTGTACAACCATGCATAGTGCACTAGATATGGAAATAATATTGAGTTGATCCTGGAAAGTGAATATTAACTTTTAATTTGAGTTATTCTTACTGTATACATATAGCAATCTTCTTAATAATTTTGTTAATGTAATTGCAGGAAGCTGATGATATATATATATTAGTCTTACTAAAGATATTCTCCAGTGATAGCTAAAGCAACCGGAGGTTCCTTTATTCCAACAAAGAAGTCTCTTGTGCCTTCATTGTATTATATAATTTATATTCTTTTACAAACTGTGTTCCTCGTGCATGTCAACTTGCATATATACTGTATTATTTAGACAACAGAAATGAGAGTGTAGAATTTTATTGCATATTCTCTGCAATACATAAATGATATCTTTTATCTATTTTAAGTTAGGAGATGATTGGATATACTCTTAAATTATTCTTCTATCTAATCTACTAGAGAGTGTCGGAGGTATTTTTATTACCAGGACCTTTTCTTTTACTTCTATGTTAATTTATTAAAAACTCACGCGTTAAATTAACTACCATAAACCAAAATATTTTTGGTTAACGAAGAAATAGAGAAATTTAAATTTAAATATTTCTACGAGCCCAAATGATAAGATACATTTTTTTTTATAATTAATCACACACGCACATCAAAGAGTCGAACCTGCGATCTTGGGCAAGAGGAACACTGTGTTGGGTTAAACCCAATAAGTAATATCAGTTTGGTGATAGATAGTTATTAGAATTGATAATAATTGTATGGTAGACAATAATTGTCATGATGAGATTGGATAAAATATATGGGTTGACAATTATTATTATAATCAGATTATTTTTGTCTTGTTGGCTAAATTTGTGATGGATATATATAATTATTATTTTGATGTATGTTTAAAAGATGTAGTCGTCTTACGTATCGTGTGGGAGATGCTTGAGCATTAGTTGACTCAAGTATCAGTTTGGGACACCATTGAGGTGTTATGTATTGATGTATTATTGATAATTATTTTGATTAATAATACAAGTTGGGACATAGATTTTAAACGTCAAATATATTGTTGTGTGTACTCCGTATTGGTAGAATTGAATCTTGAATATGTGTGTGTGTTTCCTCCTAACAAGTGGTATCAGAGTCAGGTTCGAAGTTCGTGATGAATTGGGTTGGAGGAACTTTCGAGTTTCAATTGGTATGGTGGAGTAAATTGATGGATTTGCTGACAAAGTTACGTGTGGTATGCCGGTTGACTTGCACTGTGGATCAGTTTGTTCGTACTCGAGGTGGAAGATGAACGGGATCATTGCAATAGTTTCAATGGTTTGATGGTTCATCAACCAGGTGAAGAATTTGGGTAATGCTCGTGATGTTTTTCAAATAGGTCGAATGATTGTGAAAGTAAGGATCGGGTGACTCAATGCTGAAAGGAGGCACTCGTGGTTGATGTACGTGATTTTGTAGGTTGATATACGGTTATGATGAATAACGGTAGTTGAAGTTATTGAAGGTCACTATATGGGTTTTAGTGACTCTCAAAAGTTGGAAGAACGAGATGAAGAGATCCTTGTTCGACGGGAGGCATCGGCGAACGAATGTTGATATTTTGATGGTTACCGTTCAATCTGATATGGAGTACTGGGTTGAATGGGAGGATTGTTGGGGTCAAACTCAATAAGTAATATGAGTTTGGTGATAAACAATTATTATCATAATAGGAATTGATAATAATTGTATGTTAGACAATAATTGTCATAATCAGATTGGATAATAATTTTATTGGTTGATAATTATTATTATTATCAGATTAGGTTTGTCTTGTTGGCTAAGTTTGTGATGGCTATATATACATAGTCATGTTTTTTTTATGTACGCTTAAGAGATGTAGTCGTCTTAGGTATCGTGTGGGAGATGCTTGAGTATAGTGGGCTCAAATGTAACAATCCAAATCCGGGGTCAAGATTTGGTGTCACCAAACAATCTTTACATAAAATAAAATAATATGTAGATAACCCCCTTGAATCCGGATCGTTTACAGGTTATGGTATGAAACAAGAATCTAACCTACAATACAAGTTTAAATACCTTTATGCTAATGCCTTTGACTTATTTTTCTAACATCTTCGTCCACTCGCAGCGGAGATCTCTCTAACTCATGTTGTTTAACGGAAGCTATTCACTTTTATCCTTATCTGCTTCTGAAAGAAATAAGAATTTACAAAGTAAGAGTGAGCCAAAAATACCCAGCAAGTATATAATTGAGTTTCAAGCATTAATATCAAAGGAAAGTTTTCGGACAAAATCTTTAAACAATTTTAAACAATTCTATCTACTTGGGGCCGTTGAACGAATGAATATTAGATGTTACCAGCTTTTTATTATAAATCCAAAAGTGACAAGCGACTCCCAGATTCTTTTCCAGAATCAGGGTTTTGTCCGGTTTTGGAATCACAAAACTTTTCAAGAGAGAATGTCGTTAATGGCGATCAACAATAAATTAGACTCGATATTAGTTCACACTCATACCCTGCTGATCAGTCAGGATATAGTGTAGATCTATACCCAACCGTATAGATTCATTTGGGTACCCAGGCTCCATCGCCCAAGGGTCCAGTCCATCCCCGACCCATAGGATCCAGCTCATCACTAGCCCTCACAGTAGCCATCCAGCCCGTAGAGTATTTTGATGTCAAATCATTTTGATTTCAAAACATCCCAATTCAGGGTTCGCAAATAACCTGAAAGAATGGGTATTTGCTCAAGAGAACAATTGATAATATAGGAACAATAATGAAAGGAACTTGCATAATTAAGAGTAATTGCAGCGAAATATAGAACAGTTAACTATTCTGAACTTAAAATAGGAATGAAGAGATATTTGCAGTATTTTACGTGAAAATTAGGAATACTTGCCTCGACAAGCTTTAACCACTATTATCGGTTGACGTTTGGATTGCCTTGAACGTTTGTCTTTATCGTCAAACCACTATCCTATTCTGGCTATGATCTCAACACTCAGGTCCTTCGATTGGAACCTCGCTGAGCTCGATGACTAACCACTAGATCATTCTTAGTCTGATGTCAATCCTCGGGTCTTCCGACTAGGACCTACATGGTTGAAATACCCTAATTCAGATAATGGTTCAGGCTTAACACATCCTTATTATCAAATCTATCCATTCGATATGCAGTCTTGACTCGTATTTATATGTATTATTGAAATACATATAGCAATTATGGTTCATATTTTCAAAACTCTGTTCAGTATTCATTTTCAGAAAATATGTATACTCGTTGTTTTGAAAATAGTAGGGTAATTGATCGTTTATAAAATATCATGTCTCAACACGCAATTATGTTTCATAAAATTCAATTATATATCCTTTTTCGACGTCTCCGATAATTATAGGTTACGTTCCCGTATTTTCAGAATTAATTTCCCGAAAGTCGGGGAGCGTTTCCTTTATTTATCAGACTAACCCGTCGAAATCAAATCGACGTCAATCAAAACAACAAACAATCCATATTCCGCGAAAATCCCATCCACCGGCACAAATTTCATTATTAATAATTATTTATTATTATTCATTTTCGTTTCAAAATTAATTTCACAAACTAATTTTATTTATTTATAATTTAGGACTCAGAATTAATCATCATTGTCCACCGTCGGCTCACTGAGGCTCATCGCCAACGGCGGTAAATTTCACGGGTTTCCGTTTATTGGACATCCAACGTGAATTTGACCGATTGGTTATTAATAATTTCCCTTTCAAATAATTATTTTTATTTCACAAGAAAATCAATCAATTATGTTTAGCAAAATCACAGAACCATTAATCAATATAACACAATCAGAAACAAACACAGGGCCAAGGGGAAATAAACCGGAAAAATAATCAAAACCAAGAACACAGACGAACACACACAGAGACACGCGCAAGGCACGCGGCCCACGTGCCGGTCACCTCGCCGGAAAGGAACCGGCAGTAACCGGAAAACACAACACCACCACATCGCAACATAACAACCCAACTGTACATACATATGGGTCTATATACACGCACATATACACACAAATCGGAAAGAAAGAGATATGACGCAACTAATACCGGAAAAAGAGAAGACAGCGGCGGCAATGGCCGAAGGAACATGCGGTAGAGGAACAGGGGAGAAGTGCCGGCGAGAAGTAGAGAAAGAAGAGAGAAGAAAAGAAAAAAAAGAAAAAAAAAGAGAAAGAGACGAGAGAGAGATTGATTTAAAGAGAGACATGAGAGGTAGAAGAGATGCAAGAGAGGAGAGGACAAAGTCGGCTGGGAGAGAAATAAGACAAGAATTAAATTGAGGATATTTATCGGATTGTGTACACCGGAAATCTGAATTTGCACCGAAACTTTAATATTTTAACGAATAATTTGCGAGTAAAAATAACCCGAAAATTCATTAAAACAGATTTAAAATTCTCGAGATAATTTAAAATTAATAATATATTTTTTAAAGATTTTTAAATTATTTTTGGAACGCACATCAGTCCCATATTTTACAATTTAACAAATAAATATGTGGGTGAATAAAAGTCAGAAAATTTTCATGATTTTTGAAGCAATATGGAATTAAATACGGATTTTATAATTAAATGAGATCAGAAAATCATTTAAAATTAAATAATCAATAAAATATTGATTTCTAAATTTTATAAACTCCTAAAAATAATAAATAAAATTATAAAATAAAAAAATAATTTTAGAAACAATTTTAGCATTTATGAGAATAAATATTCAATAAAATCATTTAAAAAACAAAATAATGCCATATAGTTCAATAATTAATTATACAAATAAGGTTCGTATCCAACAATTATCCAAAATTAACAATAAGGTAACACAAAGCTAACAAACCCATCACATAATTTATTTATTTAATAATTCGATAATTACCTTTACATATCGGATCCGAAAATAAGTTACTTAGCCGCTAAGTAACTATATAATGATATGGTTTTAAGACCAGACTGGGATAATTATCAAAACAAATCTTCCTATAAAATACTTTATACGAATATAAGGTGATAATATCTCGCCTTTTGAGAATACAGATTTTTTATCGATCTATAAAATGATGAACGTATAGAAAGATTCACGCCGGGACTCATAAGGTCAAACCGTATCCCGGATCGAAAAAGTCAAAACACGGAAAGTGTTCAGAATTATCAGATTAGGTTAGGAAGGAGTTTTCGGAAGAGTTTCGGGTTGTAAAAATGCAAAAACGGTTGAAGTGGGACGATTTCTGATCTAAAAAGTAATTTTATAATTACATAAAAATAATCATTATTAATTCTATAAATCCTTATAAAATTTTATAATAATCCTAAAATTACCAGAAAAAATATCAAAATTAACTATATTTTATTCTGGATAATTAAAAATTAAAAAATCCTAATTTTATCAGATATCAACACCCAAATATTAATATCAATCATCAAATAATTCACCAAAATTCACATAATAATCACATAATAATTATTTATTGATAAAAATAATTACATAATATTTCTCGGACGTTACATCCTTCCCCCCTTAAAAGGATTCTGCCATCAAAATCATGCTAAGGAACAAACCATGATATTTTTCGAGTATCTCACTTAAAATTTCTCAGAACTCGTCATTTTAACTACTACTCAACGGTTTCCTATCGATATCAAATCTATCAGTTGTCCATGCAACTTGACTCAAACCTCCATTTTATACATATGGAGCTAAATTACTCTTCCTAGTTATATATATATATATAAACGTCTAATGAACTCGTTATAGTTATGACAACAAGGCCAACTCATTCGCAATTGTTCTATCTATCTCCTTGTCTCAAAGGACTAACCCAATTTACACTAATTTTCGTTTCTTTCTATTTCTAATAATTCGTACTCATGAACGCCTCCCATTTTAATTGGCTGTTCACCTTTACTTTTCATGTCTCTTTCTGTTCGGTTAGCCTGACCTATGATCGTTTTCAATCATATTCGGGAGCCTGTAGCTGGTCTCCTATACTTTTTATTCATCTTCGCATAATATAATAAGTTCATGGCGTCTTCGGTCTCTAAATGTTCTAAGTCTATTCTAAAATTTAAAATTAAAGAGAAAATTTTGACAATTGCGTTCAGCTCACCACTTAATCACTATTTAAAATTTTACTGAGGTGTTTTTCTCTGACGTTCCGTCATATATAACGTTCTTTCCTTTATTCTTGCCACATTACTCGAAAGTCATCTTCTATTTTTATGTCTCGTATCATATCCTCGGAGTAACCTACATTTCCCGGGATGCCACGATTTAACCAACCTTTTTCAGAACAGAACTCTTGATACTAATACTCATTTTGTTGTCATATCAAATTAGATATTAGTACGAATTTGATGCTCACACATCCCATGTTATAGTCAACATCAATCATCTATACTAATACCACCTTTGATATTTAACAGCAAAGTAAGTACCAGCATAAATTAGGAACTGAATCAAACCTGACCTTTAATTTCTAACTTTTCCAATTCCTTTAATAATTACATAAAAATAATCATTATTAATTCTATAAATCCTTATAAAATCCTATAATAATCCCAAAATTACCAGAAAAAATATCAAAATTATCTATATTTTATTCTGGACAATTAAAAATTAAAATATCCTACTTTTATCAGATATCAACACCCAAATAATAATATCAATCATCAAATAATTCACTAAAATTCATATAATAATTATTTATTGATAAAAATAATTACATAATATTTCTCGGACATTACATCCTTCCCCCCTTAAAAGGATTCTGCCATCAAAATCATGCTAAGGAACAAACCATGATATTTTTCGAGTATCTCACTTAAAATTTCTCAGAACTCGTCATTTTAACTACTACTCAACGGTTTCCTATCGATATCAAATCTATCAGTTGTCCATGCAACTTGACTCAAACCTCCATTTTATACATATGGAGCTAAATTACTCTTCCTAGTTATATATATATAAACGTCTTATGAACTCGTTATAGTTATGACAACAAGGCCAACTCATTCGCAATTGTGCTATCTATCTCCTTGTCTCAAAGGACTAACCCAATTTATACTAATCTTCTTTTCTTTCTAATTCTAATAATTCGTACTCATGAATGCCTCCCATTTTAATTGGTTGTTCACCTTTACTTTCCATGTCTCTTTCTGTTCGGTTAGCCGGGCCTATAATCATTTTCAATCATATTCGGGAACCTTTAGCTGGTCTCCTATACTTTTCATTCATCTTCACATAATATACTAAGTTCATGGCGTCTTCGGTCTCTAAATGTTCTAAGTCTATTCTAAAATTTAAAATTAAAGAGAAAATTTTGACAATTGCGTTCAGCTCACCACTTAATCACTATTTAAAATTTTACTGAAGTGTTTTTCTCTGACGTTCCGTCATATATAACGTTCCTTCCTTTATTCATGCCACATTACTCGAAAGTCATCTTCTATTTTTATGTCTCGTATCATATCCTCGGAGTAACCTACATTTCCCGGGATGCCACGATTTAACCAACCTCTTTCAGAACAGAACTCTTGATACTAATACTCATTTTGTTGTCATATCAAATTAGATATTAGTACGAATTTGATGCTCACACATCCCATGTTATAGTCAACATCAATCATCTATACTAATACCACCTTTGATATTTAACAACAAAGTATGTACCAGCATAAATTAGGAACTGAATCAAAACCTGACCTTTAATTTCTAACTTTTCCAATTCCTTTACCCACTCCCCAGTAATTTCAATAATAGTCACTCTTTCTTTTCTACTCAAGACATCTGTCCCTAAATGGACCTTACCTGGTTGGTAGTTAACCAAACCTCCATAGCTCATAATCAATTATGACCTGAATTCATACCTTTGAAGCTTAGAATGCAGTTGCTACTTTTCAACCCTCCGCAGACATATCTTCAAACATTCAACTTAGTCTTCTTTAGTCCTTGAATGGGCGAGGATGTTATCAATAAATATAATTACGCTATTCAAACATTCCTTATACATTATGTTCATTCAATCCTCAAACTTGCAACTTCTGATAATCAACGTGTAACTTCATACCTTCATTCTTTTTTTTCCATGACCACTTTTGTGCATAAAGCGAAACACTCCTTATCTCATTATTCCTTCATTCCATATTCCTAAAGTTTCCTTAACTCATTACTTCATCTCTACTGGTGTGGCGCCCTCCAAACCTGGGTCAGAAGTTTGGGGTCCACAACACATACACAATATATATAAACATGTATATGAGATATTATTTACAATGACCCTGCTTTACATAACTACGGATCACAACAGGTTAAAGTATAAAAACAAGCCACAACCTTAACTTTTAATACAACGTACCAAATCCCAACTAATTTAACTTACAACTGATAATGAGCTTATTCTTACAATCTTACTATCTCACTACCGTAATAAGCTCCTGCTAGCTCGATCCAACTCAATCTGGAATTCTAGCTCGTACATTGAACTGGGAAACCTGGTTATCAACCGTGTCCTTCTTAACTGTAGAATACATAAAAAGATTCGCAAGAGTGAGCTAACTAGCTCAACAAGTCACAATAACAATAACTGAGGTTAATCAATGATCAAACGGGATGATTTAGAGGAATCAAGTTGCTTGTTAAATAATCAATAGAATTGGATGTTCATTTTAAGTGTTAAAACCAAGGTTAGGCTGCTGATCAGTCACACACTAACCCCGAGCAAGGCACACAACTCTGCTCTACGAACTGGATCCAAGGCACACATTGGCCTAATTTGACCATGAATCTGGTCTGACCACGAATCTGGTCCACATAAAGAAAATTATCCAATTCTAAAGCAGTTCAATATGATAAACAATATAATTCAATAAAACTGGATCATAATCAACAACAATAAAACATTTACATAAGAACATGGAGAAAATTCATAGGTACAACAAGGGAATGTCAAAGTATATAAAAGAAATAGCATCCAGCCTGTAGGAGAATCGGGTATTTGATGAACAATGTTTTTACAATGTTTTAGTTCTTTGATGTCACAAGGTATGGTTGAATATAAAAGTTTCCGTATGTTTAAACAATTTTGCTCCAGTGTTTGGTATACGATGGGTATATATTCGTGGAATAGTATCGTATTTATGTGGTTTAGTATCCGGTAAATCAACAAGAAATGGTTCACAATGAATAAGGCTTAAGGCTTAAAGATCAAATGATGTGGCTCAGGTTCAAGGCTGCAGGATTCAAAGTATTTACAATATAAAACAGAGCTATTTCGAGTACTTAACAATATGTACAAGAAAATTTAGAAATAGTTGCATTATATCTCGAAAAAGGTTTAGAAGTACTTGCCTTATCACAATCGATTCCCAATTTCACTTGTACTCGTCAAATGACTCTCTTCAACAACCACTCGTTTACTTTTGCTATGCCTTGATTCTATTTTCTGATCACTTGCTGTAATTTCTACATGTCGATTCCATTTTCCAATCACCTGCTTCCCTTTCCTACGCCTTTCTTACTCTGCTAGGCATCATAAGTATTTATCATTATTCATCTCACCTTATCTAATTGTCACATAGACGTCATAAGGTTTTATCTACCCTTCGTTTCACCAAAATCCGATTTACGGATTAAAAGTTATGGCCAAAACAACCCAAATAATAAACATATAGGCATATAAGACCTTAATCAGATAGCACGTAGCACATAACACGCAAGATATTTGATTAAAATAATTTTTCAAAGAAGATTCGGGGTCAAACTGATTTTCCAGGTATTTATTACGAATGTTTGAACATTTATCGAAATTAAAACGGGACTCGGAATCAATTTATAATTAAATAATAGGGTTCGAATACCCAAATATGACTTTAAAATAATTTTATAATAATTATCGAGCCTTGAAAATAATTTAAAAAGATATTTTAAAGCTCAAAACTATTTTTCAGAATTTTTAAATCAAAATAAACAATTAAATCTAATTAAATAATCAATTAAAATTAATTAATAACTAATTAAATTAATTAATCAATTAATATTTAAATTAATCGACTAATTAAATAATTAATTATTAACTAAAAGTAATTAATTAAATAATTCAATTTATTTTTGAATTTATAAATGATTAAAAATACATTTCAGAATTAAAAATGAATTCTAAGTTTTCATCTCTGTAAAAACGGTTCAAAGGGTGGCAGAGGAGGGGCGGTGACCGGAGTTCCGACGAACTCGGCCGAAAACTGGGAACAAGCCCAGAAACCAGTGGGTCGCCGGATTCCGGCGTCGCTCCGGTGGCTTCAAAACATAGCCAAAACTAATCTATTTCGATTAGTTTTTTCACCGAATTCATTCGAAAACATTCTAGCAACACAACCATCTGAAAAACACATAATAACGCCAAATCGAAATGTAGTTCTGATCAAAACAACCAAGAACTCGACCTTTTTCCGGCGAGAATTTAATTTTCCAAAATACTCAACCAAATTCAACGTATTATGTGCAAAAACGAATCTTAAATCATACCCATACTATTCATATAATCCAGAGTAGCAGCCATAGCTTAGATAATTTGGAAAATTGAACACCAAAAATGATAACAACAACGAACTCGGCTTAACTATTCTGGGAACTCCATACATCAATTATATACACGAATCGATCATAAACAACGTTATAAAACTATACAAATCATCAAAATAAGTAAACAATCAATATATTGAAAACCCCTAAATTTGTATAAGAACCCTAGAATTTCGAAATGAGAATTACCCATTCTCGGGATGATTTGCTGGTGAATATGGATAGAACAGATCGAATCCTTCGAGTTGGTTACTTATGCTTGTGATTTGGACAACAAAATCATCTTCAAATGTCGGTTTGATTGTGAAGAACGCGAAGAACACGAAGAACACGGCTCGCTTTTCTGAATAATCATGAACTTTACTGTATCATTATATTTATCTGTACCAAATTACAATACTGTATTGTCTATTTATATTTACGGAATATTGGTACCCTGGATCATATCAGATGTAAAATATAACATTTATTTGTGAAAACAGACCCAAAACGGTACCGGTTTTAGGATAATTATCCAAATCTGTACAATTTGTACTGCGGTCTTGGTCTCAGCGCCTGGTTACATGTATTACGAGGTGATAATTATAATACTTTAATAAAAATATCCGGTTTATTGAAAATACGGGGTTTATCAATTTACTGAAACAAATTTTGTATCGAAAATATTGCGTCAGGACCCGCACAAGACAAACCGTACGTGGGATCGAAAAAGTCAAAACATGGAAAATGCTCGGAATATTGCAATTAGGATAGGAAGGAGTTCTCGGAAGAGTTTCGGATTATAAAAACGTAAAAACGGTTGACGTCGGCTGGTTCCCGATTGTATAAAATAGTTTATAAATACTCAGAAAAATAATTTATTGAATCCATAAATCATTTATAAAATCATAAATTATCATAAAAATTGATAGAAAAATATCATAATTATCTATACTTTATTTTGGACTTATAAAAATTATAATACTCAAATTATATCATATTTACATATTCAAAAACATATACCACTTCACAGATAATTCACCAAAATTCATATAATATTCACATAATATTTACTTATTAACAAGAATAGTTACACGTCGTATCCCGGATATTACATCCTTCCCCCTTCAAAAGATTATGTCCTCAGAATCACTTAAGCAAATAACTCAGGGCAATATTTCGCTTATATCACTTTCTGAACCTTGGGCTATCCTTTCAACCCTTTAATTTTCACAATAGTCTTACTAACTTTATAACTTTCTTTCTTAATACTTTCTCTTTCTTTTCTACAGTCTCTATTGGATTCTCACATAGGACAATTCTGCCTGAAGTTCTATCGGCTCATATCCTATCGCATGTCTAAAATTCTATACCGTACTCTTCTAACTTTATCACATAGAACATTATGAATATGCTACCCATGCTGGATAACACTAATTCATATGCTATTTTACCGATACATTTCAAAATTTCAAAAGGTCTAACGTATCTCGGACTCAACTTTCTTTTCTCTTCCGATTTTGGATGATCCCTTTTTACAGTAACACTACTAATAATATTAAATCTTCTTCTTCTTTAATTTTTGTACTCTTTTTAGCTTGATTTACACATTTCCTTTAGCAATCCTGCGTGGTTCTTATCCTTTTCTCAATAATTTTGGTAGCTTCCTTTATTGATTGTAGCAACTCTAGTCCAAATATTTCATGTTTGCCAATTTCATCTCAATACACTGGTGATCGACATTTACGTTCATAAAGAGTCTCGTATGGCGGCCTCCCAGTACTGGCACGATAGTTGTTGTTGTAAGCAAATTCTACTAAGGCAAATGCTCGCCTCAATTTCTTTTGAAATCAAAGACATAACTCCGTAACATGGCTTCAATTGTCTGGATCATCTTCTTGCTCTTGGCCGTCAGTATGCGGACGATAAGTTATGCTCATATTTGACTTGGTGCCTAACATTCTGGAAAACCTTTGCAAAATCCTGAATTGAATCGTGGATCCTGACTTTATACAATAGACGGAGGGACCCCATGACGATTACTATTTCCTTCAAATACATGTGAACCAACTTATCTAGTGAGTATCTTTCATTAATGGGCAAGAAATGAGCTGATTTAGCCAATTCGCTCACCCTAACTTAATTAGCATCGTGTTTTGCTTCCGTTCTTGGTAATCTGGCTATAAAAGCCAGAGTGATACACTGTTATTTCAATCCGTATTTCTAATGGTTACAATAATCCACTAGGCCTCTAACACTTGCCTTACTTATTTAATATGTCTGAAACCTCCTGGTCCATTGAGGAATTTCCTTTTCGTACTCGGCTATCAATATTCTTCTTTAAACTTCTGGATATTTTGGTATTTCTTGATCGGATTAAATACTTAGGATTGTAAATTTCCTTTAGGATTTCATTCCTTAATTCTGCCACTTGTAGCATCCAAGTTCTGAAATAAATCTGAGGATACCGTGTTCATTCTTTTAAGTGCATAAATTTCCTCTCATTAAACTGTTAATATCGTGATCTATTATCTTCTCTTGCTAACTGTTAACATCCTGATCCATCATCTTCTTTTGATATCTTTTTATCTTCTCTTAACAACTTCAACTGAAATAAAGGTCATACTATCCATTCTTACTCCTTTTGGATCATGAACCCTGACTTCCAATTCCATCTTCTAAAATTCCATAGATATTCCTTCTGGTGCAGTCTCCATGTTCGTTCTCTCCTTTTTGCTTATCGCTTGCCACGACATTTGCTCTTACTCGTGAATACACACTTCAAACTCTAATGGTCTGTATGTATCTCACATCTTTCTCCATACATATAATGTTTCCCAATCTTTCAAAGTGAATATTATTGTTGCTGCTAATTCCCAATTATGAGTAGGGTACTTCTGCTCATACGGTTTCGGTTGTCTGGATGCATATGCAATAACTTTATTATGTGGCATCAACACACATCCTATTCCCCTATGAGAAGTATCACTACAACCTACCAAATCTCTTTGATACTTTCAAAATGATAAAACAGGTGTTGTGACCATTCTCTCCTTTAACTTCGCAAAACTTTCTTCACACTTTACCATTTTATATAAACTTTTCGCTATTCCTAGTAAAATTCATCAAATGTGTTGCAATTTTCAAGAATCCTTGAACAAATTTCCGATAATAACCAGCCAATAATAAAACTTCTTACTTTTGTTGATGCTTTTGGTCTTTCTTTATTCAAAATAACTTTAATTTCAGCTGGATTCCCTTTTTGTCTCATTCTCATTGACTATTTATGCTAAGAATTATACTCCCTGCCATTAGAGCTTTCACCTTGTAAACTTTTCATACAACTTCTTTCTTCTTTGACTTCCCAGCTATCATTAAATAATTTGTATGGTTCTCCTTTGACCTTAAGTAACACAAATACATCTTATCCAGGTCCTCCTTCAAGATTCTGCTCATCAAATTTAAATATTACTGGGATATCAGTTCATCCAAATAACATTACTAGAATTTTATAGCAACAATACTTAGTTCTGAAAATTATCTTTGATATGTCCATAGGTTCAATCTTCAATTGGTAATATACCCAGTCTTAAATCAACCTTATAAAAATACTTTGCTTCATTCATTTGATCAAACAAATCATTGGTTCAAGGTATCAGATATTTGCTCTTGAGAGTAAACTTGTTGAGCTTCCGCAAGTCGACACCTAATCCCATACTTCCATCTTTCTTATTAACAAATCATATCGGTGCATTTTAGGGGGTACGCTAGGTACAGTTGCTTTCTCTTCTAATTATCTCCTGCGTTTGCTCTGGTAACTCCTTTATTTTATCTGGTGCCATTCTGTGCGGGGCTTTGGACACTGGTTTCATTTCTGGTGCTAAGTCAATCATCAACTCACTTTCTCTATCTGAAGGAAATATTGGTAAGTCGCCTGGAAACGTATGTTGAGACTATAAAATCTTCAAGTTCTGTTTGCTCCTGACCTTTATTTATAATCGCCATAGCACTTACATTTTGGTCAGTGTAATCTTAAATCATTGTTAACAAGTTCCTTACCTTCCTTCGTCCTTTATACTTCTTCATATTCTAATTTGGCGTCTTCAGAACTATCTTCCATCACGATGGTCTATCTGGGCATCACGCTTAAATAATTAATCCATTCCTTAGAATAATGTCCAATCTTCTTATCTCAAATGATATCAATTCCTCGCAACTTATTGCCAGAAATCTCAATTACACCCTTGTTACTTACTTATTTAATAATTGCACGTTCTTAACTTACTAGTTTTTTAGTCATAATCTTATCAATTCAACAGGGTAATTCATCTTATCAATAAAACCTTGAGAGATAAATGATCAAGTTTCTCCCACGTCTTTCAATACTTTAACGCATAAGGTATCCACAATAATCATTCATGTTATCACATCTGTATTCTAAATAACATATTTTACAGGAAAATCGCAAATTCTCGTTCTCGGTGACGTATTCCTTATTGAAGTAGATTCCCTTGACTCTGAGTGTATCCCTGGCTTGGGCTAGTGATTTGCAATCCTCGCCATATGCCCTTGTTTCCTTTTAATGCATGAAAGGTAGATGGAACTTTGCCCGCTTGGTTCATACTATGTTGACTTTTATTTGAAAAACCCTTGCAAAGAACGACTGTACGATGAAACAACTAGAAGGATTCATAATTTGAATAAACTTGGAGTTGAAAAGAATGAAGAAGTGATGATTTGAATATGAATGAGACAATCACATTGATACTTAAGATGGCCAATCTTTCGTACCATATGGAATATATTATATGATTAGGTGGCGTCCCACCCGACTCTTCGTCATTCCGACAAAGCGTCTCACCATAACACTGTTTGTCCCAATCAGGGAGCAAAACTTGAGGGGAACAATTTAACTTGGAAGGAATGCAATATCCTCCTTTTTGATATCATCAGAAAGAATTTATTAAGAAAAGAAGTTCATACACTTATAGGAATTAAAAAAGGATATACGTTGTATTATTGAGGACCAGAATGATACTATTGGTTACCATCCACATTTCACTTGTATTCATCTTTCGAGCTTGTTCGATCATATCCCAATTGTGTCATATAACAACTTTAGAAGGTGCGTTGAAATGCCTTCACAAACTAAGTATTATGGTAAATTCTTACTTGTTAAGTCTTGCGTCTGTAACATCATATCTACACGTATAATACTTTAACAATTCGATTATAATGGTGTTCTCATCAGATAACCTCGAGTTTCCTCTTTTTAATTTAGAATACCCATGAATCATTCAACATAACGATCCTTTTGTTAATAATATTCTTTTCTTAGAAAAGTCTGGAAATCTTCCCAATCTTCTTCGGTCATGCTCAGGCTTCCGTTAAATCAATGAATTCCTTGAAATCTGATAGTCCCAGTAATTGAATGAATAGTTACTCCGTACGTTGATTCTGTTATTAATCTTATCAAACGAATCTTGCACCTTACTGTTAGGAATAATCAATTTCTTCATAATCGCGGGTTACTTCATTCTCTGAATTAGCAATACTAAGTCTGAAACAGTATCCTTCCAGATAATCCGGGTCTTTTAACAAACAAGAAACTCAAGTAGTAACTTGACAACCAATATTTAAAACTTATTTTATTCCAAAAAGGCTTTTAGAAAATTCTGTAAGGGAAAATCTTTTTCGAAAACTTGTTTTTTTTAAATGTTGAAAATCACACATCTGGTTGTCCTTACTAGATGAGTTGGTTGTTGTCCTTCTTATAACCAGATACCATGTTAAAGAAATGATCACATGAAGGTCCATTCACTTCCATTTATCTCCTTTCCTTCAATTGGTCTATTATCTTCCTTAATCGATGAAAACTTCAGCTGTCGTTGCATATTATCTTATTTGTAGCTTCATTTCAAAGCTTCCATACTGGTAGTACTCCCATCATCATCTTTACAGTCATTGAGTGGAACAGGTTTATCCAACATCCAACAAGTTTATCACGTCACCTCACTACTCTATATATCACATTTATCATAGCACCATCATCTAATTCTACGAAAATTCCAGATCTATACTTTTCTCTCTAACTCTTTCAAAATTCCTCTAGTCCATCCCACAAGCTAATCACGGTTGGTTTATTCACAAGTGGCTCCATTTAATCTTGTAACAGCTATCCTCCAAAACACGTGAATCTTCTTTCTAAACTCCTTCTCACCTTTATTAATATCTCATGTACTTACCATTTACTGTAGCTATCGCATCCCTTATCGTAAATACTGTTATTCCATAAGATAGGTTTTTAAACCGAGGGTATAAAACATGGTGTAGAGTAAACTGAAAAGATACATTCATAGTTGAATATACAGAAGAACAAGAATAAGCAAATTGAGGTTCTTGAATAGGTAGTCTCATATCAAGAGGAGATTGAATAGCGTAGAATAACTTGGAGAGGCGCAACTGTCATAATAGAAGGTAATACCATTAATACCGATGGACGAACAAAATGTAAATCAAATCTGGAAAAAGATGACGATCCTCAAACGGAAGGCTCTAAACGATAAGATAATACAGGGAAATCAGGATCTGCCATTGTCGTTGTTTGGAAATCACGTCACAAGCTAAGAATCCCGAATCGCAATACGAACCGTGCCGAAAACCTACTATACAGTCACACTCAACCTCACGATGACTATCTTTCTACTTCCTATTCATAGTCCTAACCTTCTACCCAATCCTGACAGTCTAGGCTTGTTTCAGTGACTTATAACTTGTAGCTCTGATACCAACTTGTGGCGCCCTCCAAACCCGGGTCAGAAGTTTGAGGTCCACAAAACATACACAATATATATAAACTTGTATATGAGATATTATTTGCAATGATCCTGCTTTACATAACTATGGATCACAACAGGTTAAAGTATGAAAAGAGGCCACAACCTTAAGTTTTATTATAACGTACCAAATCCCAACTAATTTAACTTACAACTGATAATGAGCTTATTCTTACAATCTTAATATCTCACTACCGTAATAAGCTCCTACTAGCTCGATCCAACTCAATCTGGAATCCTAGATCATACATTGAACTGGGAAACCTTGCTATCAATCGTGTCTTTCTTAACTGTAGAATACATAAATAGATTCGCAAGAGTGAGCTAACTAGCTCAGCAAGTCACAATAACAATAACTGAGGTTAATCAATGATCAAACGGGATGATTCAGAGGAATCAAGTTGCTTGTTAAACAATCAATAAAATTGGATGTTCAATTTAAGTTTTAAAACAAAGGTTAGGCTTCTGATCAGTCACGCACTAACCCCGAGCAAGGCGCTCTTCTCTACGAACTGGATCCAAGGCACACATTCGCCTAATTTGACCAGGAATCTGGTCTGACCACGAATCTGGTCCACATAAAGAAAACTATCCAATTCTAAAGCAGTTCAATATGATAAATAATATAATTCAATAAAACTGGATCATAATCAACAACAATAATATATTTGCATAAGAACATGGTGAAAATTCATGGGTACCACACGGGAATGTCAAAGTATATAAAAGAAATAGCATCCAGCCTGGAGGAGAATCGGGTATTTGATGAACAATGTTTTTACAAGGTTTTAGTGCTTTGATGTCACAAGGTATGGTTGAATATAAAAGTTTATGTATGTTTAAACAATTTTGCTCCAGTGTTTGGTATATGATGGGTATATATTTGTGGAATAGTATTGTATTTATGTGGTTTAGTATCCGGTAAATCAACAAGAAATGGTTCACAATGAATAAGGCTTAAAGATCAAATGATGTTGCTCAGTTTCAAGGCTGAAGGATTCAAAGTATTTACAATATAAAACGGAGCTATTTTGAGTACTTAACAATATGTTACGAGAAAATTTAGAAATAGTTGCATTATATCTCGAAAAAGGTTTAGAAGTACTTGCCTTATCACAATCGATTCCCAATTTCACTTGTACTCATCAAATGACTCTCTTCAACAACCACTCGTTACTTTTCCTATGCCTCGATTCTATTTTCTGATCACTTACTGTAATTTCTACATGTCGATTCCATTTTCCGATCACCTGCTTCCCTTTCCTACGCCTTTCTTTCTCTACTAGGCATCATAAGTATTTATCATTATTCATCTCACCTTATCTAATTGTCACTAGACGTCATAAGGTTTTATCTACCCTTCGTTTCACCAAAATCCGATTTACGGATTAAAAGTTATGGCCAAAACAGCCCAAATAAAAAACACATAGGCATATAAGACCTTAATCAGATAGCACGTAGCACATAACACGCAAGATATTCGATTAAAATAAATTTTCAAAGAAGATTCGGGGTCAAACTGATTTTTCAAGTATTTATTACGAATTTTTGAACATTTATCGGAATTAAAACGGGACTCTGAATCAATTTATAATTAAATAATAGGGTTTGAACACCCAAATCTGACTTTAAAATAATTTTATAATAATTATCGAGCCTTAAAAATAATTTAAAAAGATATTTTAAAGCTCAAAACTATTTTTCGGAATTTTTAAATCAAAATAAACAATTAAATCCAATTAAATAATCAATTAAAATTAATTAATAACTAATTAAATTAATTAATCAATTAATATTTAAATTAATCGACTAATTAAATAATTAATTATTAACTAAAAGTAATTAATTAAATAATTCAAATTTATATTTGAACTTATAAATGATTAAAAATGAATTCTAAGTTTTCATCTCTGTAAAAACGGATCAAAGGGTGGCAGGGGAGGGGCGGTGACCGGAGTTCTGACGAACTCGGCCGGAAACTGGGAACAAGCCCAAAAACCGGCGAGTCGCCCGGATTCCGGCGTCGCTCCGGTGGCTTCAAAACATAGCCAAAACTAATCTGTTTCGATTAGTTTTTACACCGAATTCATTCGAAAACATTCCAGCAACACAACCATCTGAAAAACAACTAATAACACCAAATAGAAATGTAATTCCGATCAAACCAACCAAGAACTCGACTGTTTTTCCAGCGAGAATTCAATTTTCCAAAATACTCAACCAAATTCGACGTATTATATGCAAAAACGAAGCTAAAATCATACCCATACTATTCATATAATCCAGAGTAGCAGCCATAGCTTAGATAATTGGGAAAATCGAACACCAAAAATGATAACAACAACGAACTCGGCTTAACTATTCTGGGAACTCCATACATCAATTATATACACGAATCGATCATAAACAACGTTATAAAACTATACAAATCATCAAAATAAGTAAACAATCAATATATTGAAAACCCCTAAATTTGTATAAGAACCCTATAATTTCGAAATGAGAATTACCCATTCTCGGGATGATTTGCTGGTGAATATGGATAGAACAGATCGAATCCTTCGAGTTGGTGACTTATGCTTGTGATTTGGACAACATAATCATCTTCAAATGTTGGTTTGATTGTGAAGAACGCGAAGAACACGAAGAACACGAAGAACACGGCTCGCTTTTTCTGAATAATCATGAACTTTACTGCATTATTATGTTTATCTATACCAAATTACAATATTGTATTGGCTATTTATATTTACGGAATATTGGTACCCCGTTGGATCATATCGGATGTAAAATATAACGTTTATTTGTGAAAACAGATCCAAAACGGTACTGGTTTTAGGATAATTATCCAAATCTGTACAATTTGTACTGCGGTCTTGGTCTCAGCGCTTGGTTACACGTATTACGAGCTGATAATTATAATAGTTTAATAAAAAGATCCCGTTTATCGAAAATACGGGTTTTATCAATTTACCGAAATAAATTTTGTATCGAAAATATTGCGTCGGGACCCGCACAAGACAAACCGTACGTCGAATCGAAAAAGTCAAAACATGGAAAATGCTCGGAATATTGCAATTAAGTTTGGAAGGAGTTCTCGGAAGAGTTTCGGGTTATAAAAACGTAAAAACGGTTGACTTCGACTGGTTCCCGATTGTATAAAATAGTTTATAAATACTCGGAAAAATAATTTATTGAATCCATAAATCATTTATAAAATCATAAATTATCATAAAAATTGATAGAAAAATATCACAATTATCTATACTTTATTTTGCTCTTATAAAAATTATAATACTCAAATTATATCATATTTACATATCCAAACACAGATTCCACTTCACTAGATAAATTACCAAAATTCATATAATAATCACATAATATTTACTTATTAACAAAAATAGCTACACGTCCTATCCCGGATATTACAACTGGACCATACGATACTGGGCTTTTGACACCAGCTCGACTCTGTGCAGTAACCAATGAGAAATTTCACCGTATGTTTTGAGGTAACCTTGGTAAATCCTCCGTTAAAACCTTCCGGACTTCATTTTAATCATGGAGAATTCCGATATAAGATTTACTGTAACATTCTTCTCGGACAATTTGCCACTAATACCTTTGTTTAATCTTCCTTGTTTATACACATTCTTTGAATGAAATTCCTATCTTCAATTATCGGCGTTTCACTTCATTCTCCTATCAGTTTTGGCACAACTGACGTTCACAACTTGCATATATCCTGGACTATTTTATAGTACCATCCTTTTGATTCCACTTCTTTTCTTAATTAGTTCTCCCTTCTCATTATTCATTATCTCTTTTAACATAAGGAATGTCTTTTTCTTGATAATACTTATATGTTCATTATTAGATAAGCCATTTCTGAAGTTAACACTGGAATAAAGACTTTTATTTATAATATTTAAATTCTTACTAACAGAATTATTAAAATTCATCGGTAGCTATTTTCTTAGCCTCGCTTAACTTATCACTGATTGAATACTAGCTTTACCCCAATTGATTAACATTTCTTTTTCATGAATTCACATGCGGACTTCGTCAGTCTTCGTCTTATATCAGATATTGGATTTGCGAGCTTTCCGCTATTTTTCAGCAGCTTCCATTCAATCGCCATTCGACAAGAGTATACATTCAAGTCCTTCCTGGAATGTCATTACGGATGATAAAATCTCTTTGTTTTGTCTTAAACCTTCAGTTCTTGAAAACGCTCTTCTTGTTTATTGCAAAGGCCTATTCATTTAGATAAAACTTCGCACATGTCTGCAGTAACATCACGCTAATTTTACTAAATTTTCAATTTCTGCTATTGCCATTACTTCCTCCAAATTGCTAATCGCTTTGATTTTGGTTCTGAAAATCATGTCAGAATTTGACTTAATCTAATTGGGATCGATTTCCATTTAACTGACAATTAGTTGGTAAAGTTAATCAATTAGCTCTTTTAATTGATCAATTAAATCAAGTGATGTCTAGCTAACGGGAATCAAAGACCAATTATATAAAGTCGATTTGATCATAACAATCTTTTTCAAGAACTGAGATCGCAATCATTTGGAGTACTGATGAGAACGAAAATATACTTTTTTATCCTTAAATGTAGGGTAATTTCTGGAAATTTGGGCAGCACTTCTCCTATACCATCGACTACCAGTCGGACTCAAGCCGACACCATCAATCAACCAAATTATCCGCAATCATATCCACCTACTTCCATCAACCAAATCATCGATTCAACATATTTCAGAATACATCATGTTGATAATCATATATATTACTGACATAACATATATCTTTTAATTGGAATAGGGTCTTAAACCAACAATGATTAATATAACCATACTTTTTCTCAGTTCTTTTAGAATATTACAGAATATTATTAAATTATCCTGTTATTTTTTAAGGACTTTATTTCGCGATTCTCTTTAACTTATTTCTTGCCATTACTAATTGTGTAGAGTTACTTTTAAGAATGATGCTGCATCCTTCAACTAATCACCATTCTTTCATCTCCACTTATGTTCCCGCAATGAAGTTTCGTCGACTAATAAATGCAAACGGAATCCAAGGAAAAATATAAGATGTACCAAAGTGGAAAGACCCTTATATGGGCATTCATTTAATTAGATATTTACTTAGTGAATCATAAAAATAGCAAGTAACTTATATAGTAATGATGACCAATTATTTGACTCTCAAAATTTTAAAATGAGATTTCGAAAAAGATTTTCTTAATCAACTTTTAGAAGTTTTTTGCATAAAATGAGTTTCACAATTTGGTTGTCAAATTACTACTTAAGTTCTTGTTATTATAAATAGAAAATGACCTAAAAAGAAGAATGGATTTAGACTCAGTATTGTTAATTTGGAGGACCAAGTAGACCCACTAGTAAGAAGAAAGTTTAAAGTTTTCCGTGAAAGACGAACATAAATTTTGTTTAATAATATCAATAATTGAATCAACATGTTAAAACATTATTTATCCAATTCATGAAATTATTAAAATTTAACGAGATTCGTGATTCGAATGGACAGAGGATGATTAAAGAAAATGAAAGACTCTTCCAAATGATTGGAGAAAAATAATGTTCCTATCGACAAAGTTGAGACGTTGCGTGATCGATGGTTATTCTATGCGGCATAGATAAAACTGGAAGCAGTGATTATAAATTTTGTAAGGACGTGATTTGATCGGATTATTAAAGCATTGAATGTGGAGGCATTTCCAGACGACATTCTGAAGTTATATAATGTGACCTAAACTGTGAATCTCTCATTCGAATGATTCTTGAAGGCATACGTAAGTGAAGCGTGGACGGCAATCAACACTGGCATTCTTTCCTCTAATACAATATCATATGTTCTTCTTGATTCTTGAATACTTATAAGTTTCTTTTATTGATAACACATAGGAGGCGGAAATGAAAGAAAATTTATTGTATTCCTTCTGAATTATTTCTCTTCTCAAAATATTGATTCATGATTGAGACAAACAGTGTTGTGATGTGAAGCTTTGTCGAAATGACGAAGAGTCTGGTGGGCCGCCACTTAGTCATGTACTGTATGGCATATAGTATGAAAGACTAGCCATCTTGAATACAAATATGGTTGTCTCATTCCTCACTCATTCTTCTTTCTTCAATTTACTGACTTACAGATTCTCCCAATCGTTTGTTGCATTGTCATTCCTCATCCAGTTCTTCAATCAAAATCATATTCACAAACTCTTCTCTCGCATAGAATCTGTTCTTTGACGATTACAAAAGAAATGGAATAGTCCCGTGTAACAGGTAGAATTATATGTCGAATATAGATATGATTGCAAGCAAATGAATAGTAGACCTCTCCGGGCAAGGGAGAAGGAATTCACCAATAGCATGGACGTGGCGAAGACATCAAGTCATACAGTTATTCTTGTTAAGAGAATCTCATCAATACGGTAGATTACGTTCACGTGATGCCCTTTAAATCAGGAGATTTCGACGAGAAATAAATCGTTAGTGAACCGTAACAAATAAATTAGTTATGAAATAAGGAAGTAAAGCGGTGTGCATCAGACAAAGCAAACGGACGTCGGGACGACAATCGAAGATCAAAGGAATTATGAACAATGACTTAGATAGGCAATTAATACGTGAAGCATCCCTTCATTGCGGGAAGATCTGTGTCGTGAAGATTCAAGATAGAAGAAATCTTAATTGCAACCAAATTTTGAACGTGTTCTTCAAGAGATTGTGAAGTTCTCTAATCTGAGTAAATAAGTTATGATAACCAACTTGTAACAACCCAAATCCGGGGTCAAGATTTGGTGTCACTAAACAATCTTTACATAAAATAAAATAATATGTAGATAACCCCCTTGAATTCGGATCGTTTACAGGTTATGGTATGAAACAAGAATCTAACCTTCCACAATTCACAATATCTACAATACAAGTTTAAATACATTTATGCTAATGCCTTTGACTTATTTCTCTAACATCTTCGTCCACTCCCAGCGGAGATCTCTCTAAATCCTGTTGTCTAACGGAAACTGTTCACTTTTATCCTTATCTGCTTTTGAAATAAATAAGAATTTACAAAGTAAGAGTGAGCCAAAAATGCCCAGCAAGTATATAATTGAGTTTCAAGCATTAATATCAAAGGAAAGTTTCCGAACAAAATCTTTAAACAATTTTAAACAAGTCTATCTACTTGAGGGCATTAAGCGAGGGCATTAAGCGAATGAACATTGGATGTTACCAGCCTTTAATTATAAATCCAAAAGTGATAAGCGACTCCTAGATTCTTTTCCAGAATCAGGGTTTTGTCCGGTTTTGGAATCACAAAACTTTTCGAAAGAGAATGCCGTTAATGGCGATCAACAATAAATTAGACTGGACACTAGTTCACACTCATACTCTGCTGATCAGTCAGGATATAGTGTAGATCTATACCCAACCGTATAGATTCATTCGGGTACCCAGGCTCTATCGCCCAAGGGTCCGGTCCATCGCCGACCCATAAGATCCAGCTCATCACTGGCCCTCAGAGTTACCATCCAGCCCGTAAAGTATTTTGATGTCAAATCATTTTGATTTCAAAACATCCCAATTCAGGGTTCCCAAATAACCAGAAAGAATGGGAGAAAGAGATGAGAGAGATCGATTGAAAGAGAGACATGAGAGGTAGAAGAGATGCAAGAGAGGAGAGGACAAAGTCGGCTGGGAGAGAAATAAGACAAGAATTAAATTGAGGATATTTATCGGATTGTGTACACCGGAAATCTGAATTTGCACCGAAACTTTAATATTTTACTGAACAATTTGCGGGTAAAAATAACCCGAAAATTCATTAGAACAGATCTAAAATTCTAGAGATAATTTAAAATTAATAATAATAAAATTTGTCAGATTTGTAAATTATTTTTGGAATGAATATCAGTCCCATATTTTATAATTTAACGAATAAATGTGTGGGTGAATAAAAGCCAGAAAATTGCCGGAATAATTTTAGAACTCTCAAAATATTTAAAAGTTAATAAAATAGAAATTTCTTGATTTTTGAAGTAATCTGGAATTAAATACTGATTTTACAATTAAATAAGATCAGAAAATCATTTAAAATTAAATTATCAAATAAAATATTAATTTCTAAATTTCATAAACTCCTAAAAATAATAAATAAAATTCTAAAATAACAAAAATAATATTAGAAACAATTTTAGCATTTATGAGAATAAATATTCAATAAAATTATTTTAAAAACAAAATAATGCCATATAGTTCAATAATTAATTATACAAATAAGGTTCGTATCCAACAATTATCTAAAATTAACAATAAGGTAACACACAGCTAACAAACCCATCACATATTTTATTTATTTAATAATTCGATAATTACATTTACATATCGGATCCGAAAATAGGTTACTTAGCTGCTAAGTAACTATATAACGATACGGTTTTAATACCAGACTTGGATAATTATCAAAACAAAGCTTCATATAAAACACTTTATACAAAAATAAGGTGATAATATCTCTCCTTTTGAGAATACGGATTTTTTATTGATCTATAAAATGATTAACATATCGAAAATTTCACCCCGGGACTCGTACAGATCAAACCGTATCCCGGATCGAAAAAGTCAAAACACAGAAAGTGTTCAGAATTATCAGATTAGGTTAGGAAGGAGTTTTCGGAAGAGTTTCGAGTTGTAAAAACGCAAAAACGATTGAAGTGGGATGATTTATGGTTCCAAAAATTAATTTTATAATTACGGAAAAATAATCGTTATTAATTCTATAAATCATTATAAAATCCTATAATAATCCCAAAATTACCAGAAAAAATACCAAAATTATCTATATTTTATTCTGGACAATTAAAAATTAAAATATCCTAATTTTATCAGATATCAACACCCAAATATTAATATCAATCATTAAGTAATTCACCAAAATTCATATAATAATCACATAATAATTATTTATTGATAAAAATAATTACATAATATTTCCCGGACGTTACATCAAATATCAGTTTGGGACACCATTGAGCTGTTATGTATTGATGTATTATTGATAATTGTTTTGATTAATAATATACTTTGGGACACGGATTTTACATGTCAAATATATTGTTGTATGTGTGTACTCCGCTTGGTAGAATTGAATCTCGAATATGTGTGTGTTTCCTCCTAACAACACGTGCACAACCACTGCATCAATATTTTGTTCGCATGATAAGATACATCTATTATATATACTAGGTTAAATCTCGTGATTGCCCGGGTTCCCATTAATATTTAAAAATTTTATTTATTCTGTCATATTATAATTTTAAAATATTTATATAAATATATAATAATTATAAATTTATAATTAAAATTTGAGGATAGCATGTGGTCGTAGGTTAGTAGAATAAGTAGATTATATTTAGTAGTTTAACAATTTAGTGGTTTACCGGATATATAACACTATTTATTTATTTTTTTAATAATGGGATAAATTGCGGTCGTCGTTTAGTGGAATGAGTAGACTATATCTAGTAGTTAATAATTTATTAGTTTAAGGAATATATATTACTATTTATTTATTATTTTAATAACCAAAATTAAGGGATAACTGTTGAACCAAATTATACCATATTCCGGTTATTATAGTATAGTATAGATAGTGTAGATAATAAAGCAAATAGGGGGTTGGATGAGATATTTTATTCCACTTAAAATTATTAATTTATCCCTCATTAAAATAAAAATAATGTCAAATTTAATACCATGTATTAATTACACCTAAGTCATTATTATTCTTTATTAATAAATATAAATAACTTTTATATTTAATAACATATGTTAATTACACTTAACTCATTAATATTAATAATTTTATATATGTTACTATTTATTATTGAATATTAACAACATTTAATTAGATATCTAAAATTTAATAATATTTTCATAGATATATACTAAATTCTTTTTTTTTGAAGACTCTATATAAAATAAATTTATTTTCAGTAAATAAATTTAATATGCTACCTAATCTGAAAACGATAATGTCAGTGTATTAAGCATTAAACCCAAATAAATATGATATATATTCTCTTTGTATACTAATTAAAGAGTAGATTATGGGGGATTTATAATTGAGATTATATGGCCCAATCGAATATAAGCTATTATTGGTTTGAAGATTATGAATATATATATATATGATAAAATATTAAAATATCAAGTCCATTGCGGGTATAACAATGTTTTACAATATTAAGGTCAATCATTTTTCTTACATTAGCCAGTTTAATTTTTTATCAGAGATATAAAGTAAAATGTTTATAAGATGTTAGATATATTTGAGATGTCATGTCTAATTTGTTTCATGTTTAGTTTTCAGATCTTAACAAACAGGAAATAGCAGTACTTATTGGAATCAGTACTTATTGGAAGTCAGAACTTAAGGATATCAAAACTTAGATTATCAGAACATAAATATCAGAAGATAGATATCAGAACTTAAGTAGGGGAGGACTTACAGTTAAGGCAGAAAACTGATTTACAGGAAAGAAGATCGAGATTAATACAAAAGAAGATATGCATGAAAAGAGTTAGAAGACAAGAAGACTTGTATAAGATATCTGATTGATATATTTTAGGAGACAGAATTATATTCCATATCAATTAGAAGTTATCTTGTAACTCTGTATAACCACAGACATAGGTTTATACTATATGTGTTATCATTATCGAGAAGATCATACATTGTAACCTAGCAGCTTCCGTGATATTTGTTCATTACTGAGAGAGAACAATTCCATTGTAATAGAGTTTATTATATTGAATATATCTGTTTACTGTTACTTGTGTTCGAAATCGATTTGATTGTATTAAACACTGTATTCAACCCCCTTCTGTAGTGTTCTGTGACCTAACATAAGATTACTGCATTGTTACAAAAATCGGCAATTTCGCTGATAAATCGTTGGAAGACAACCAAACGATATTATAGAGCAAAATCAGAGCATAAAACATTTTTGCAATTTTCAGTCAAAATCAGCGATTTTCTTGTCAAAATCAATGATTTTACGATCAAAATATGACGAATCAAACAAACGATTCGAGGCTCTGCTGAAAAGAAAAAGAAAAAGAAATATACTCAGTCTTGAGTTGGTGAAGAACGGAGATTTTAAATGAACAAACCAGACGTCCTCTGAATGGAAATCGGAAAGATAAAAGAAGAAGAAGAGAGAGGCATAACGATGATTATGACTCTTATTATTTTAATGAACCACACAAAACAATGTTCTAACATGGTATGAATGTACAAATGACAACATAAAAATTTTACACATCTCAAGTATAATTATCTTACTTATATATTTAAAAAATATATTAAAAATACGTCTAATTTTAATTCTGATTTAATATTTCGATAAATTCCCAATTACTGATAAATCGCAAATCAGTACTTCAACCGATTTAGTCCAATTCCAATTTCTATAATCAGGGATAACTTACCTAATTATTAATATACTTAGACTGGAGGATTTTTTTATTAACAGCCATCAAGCTAAGGAATAAACTCTACAAAAAGATCAAATTATGATCATGCCTCAGAGAGAAGTGTAGCAGCTTGGAGTTGAATAATGTTGCTCTAGGAGAAATGTTATAAGTCAGATATCGACAAATCACAGATCAAGTAATATTGAGAAGGATGTCGAGAAGTCTAAATAACTTGTAGAAAAGTCCCAAGGGATATCGACAGGTCCATCTACATGTAGAGAACTCAGATATCAACAAGTCAAAAAGTTCATGTAGAGAACTAGAGATATCGACAAGGAAATTCTTCATGTAGAGATTTAGAGATATCGATAAGTCAAATCCTCAGGAAAAGAACTCAAGATATCGACAAGTCAAAAGGTTATGTATAGAACTGGAGATATCGACAAGTCATTCTACTTGTAGAGAACTGGAGACATCGACAAGTCAAATACACATGTAGCGAACTCAAGATATCGATAAGTCATTTTACTTATCAATATGTGACATCTCTACAGAACAAAAGAGATCTCGAAAAACTACTTCATAATTCTGAATGCAGACAACTTGATGATTCAAGATTTTCCGTTAACAAATAATTTTATCACTAAATTGAAAAGACAACAAATGCAACTCGAAAATACAAGATCAAGGGTCAAGATTCACTAGATAAAGGAGGGTCACAGACCTACTAGATTCTGCACAAATTTGCTAATACTGAAAATGGAAATGTAGAAAGTAACTTTAGAAACTATGTTAGTCCATTCTAGTACAAGTTTTGTAAACCCGTGCATGTTGGTCTATAAAACATGTCACGGGTCCTTTGTTTAGAAGTAACAAAAAGATCTAGAAAATATCTTATTTTCTCTCTCAAGAATTGTAGCTGAGCTCTTATCTTTAAGAACACAGATTAGTAAAAAAATAAATTTGATTTAATATAAATCAAGTGAGTTTTTAATAATCCGCTTGTGTATTTACATTTAAGTATTTTATCACAACAAGTTCATACATGTGTTTTGTTCCAAATTACCAAACACTCTCACGGTTAATTAAAAACCAAGAAAAATATTCACCCCCTATGTTGCATTTTATACCTAACAAATATTGACATGCTTTTAAATTTTCACACAGTTTAGTACATAAAAGCGGTGTTTGAAAATCATGCATTTAGCCGTTGCCATTTCTTTATTCGACAAAAATGACTTAGTATAAAATATATCAATTATTTGATATTTCCATTCTAAATATAATTCAAATTAGTTTTGTCAAAAAATGTTTTAGGATAAAATATTCGATTGGACCGATATTGACTTGATTCTAGGAAAATGCCACAAATATGAACCTAGGGGAGGATTACTATATGATTTAGTAAACTTCCTAGATTATCTAATTTAATTTACACTTAATTATTTTAGACAAAATAATCAAAACCTACTAATCAGACTATATCCCACAACTAATAAAATGATACATTTAAATTTTACATTCTTAAATTTATGTACTAATTTTAACATTAATGCAATCCCATATTAGTATAGTTTATGGCATCCTACAATTTATTTTCTTCTGAACAAAAAAAATACATATTAGACTATAAATAATAATTTATGAATGCTAAAAATAATTAGTGCAATACTATGTGGATGTGAACAATGCAAGCACAAACAAAAAATGCTAATAACAGCAAGTTATTAGAACAAACGTAATTTAATAAAAATAAATTAAAACAAAAGGGAAAATGACATATATAAAAAGAACTGACATGCTTCCACCACCCAAAATTCTAATATATGGAGGATTCAAGTCCTAAATCTTCATATGAATTTTTTGTGCATAATTGGCTTCAATCTTACCCAGTTCATTTGGATAGAAAGTTAGGTTGGGTTTTGTAATTTCTATAGTGTATGATTATTGGAACTCTTCTTGCTAACTTTATACGGTCATAAATAGAATACAGGGAGCCTACATCCCCCGTTCCATTCCACTTGTTCTTCTACTAGTTTGTTAATAGCATAATAGCTTCTGCGAGACATGGGCCATTCTCTAGTAATCATCACATTACCTAATGTTTGGATGTGAGATGTTAAATCAAAAAGATTTTATTTTGTACTAAAATTTTAATGTTCTTAATCATGCAACTTGAATGTGAAAGTTAAATAGGATAAAACGTGAAAACTTAAAATTGCAATTATCCATGACATACAATTACATTGACAGATCTTTTAACGAAAAGGGAAACAAATTATAAAATGTAAAGTTCTAAAGTATGGATGTAGAATACATAACATCTTTTTATTAAAAGGAAAAACATCTTTGTGGGCGATTCAGTATCCTTCTTTTATCTCAACTTCGTACCAGAATCATTATTGTCCTCAACTTTGTAAGTGGTAAGTACCACAAGACACATGTGACAGTGTATTTCTTAAAATCTTGGATAACGAAATATATTTATGATTTTAACTTGGAATGCATAGAGTTTCAGAATGATATCTTACTATAACATCAAGTATTTTTATGATATTTTTAATGGATTAAATTTTAAACTGATCACATAAATGGAGTCCGTTTATCATTTTGTTCACCAATCTCAACAAGTTATTATGTGAATCCCTTAAGTTGGTCTAATTATCAATTTTTCAGCTTTCAATTTTAAAAATAGGCACAAATATTTCAAGATTAAAAAAGAAAAAATATGGCCAATAATTATATACAAAGTTTTGTTTTTAGATTTTTATATGAAAAAAGACAAAAAAAATGTTATTTTTGTTTTTTAAAAACTTTAGTAAGGGTTTTGTTAGGAAATAAAATATATAGTTCTTAATAATTTGTTTGAAGTGTATTAAAAATATCACTCAAAATAGCTTATAACCAATAATTGTTTAGACTTTTGTGTGATGAAATATTTGTAGTGTTTACAGTTTTTTTTATTTTCCGATTTTGATGATTCTAGTTACGATAGAAATTCGGGTAGATGCGATCTTTGAGTTAAAGATTGTTGGTGAGACTTCGTAGCTGTATGAACAGTTACGTTATAACTCAACACGATAACAACACTAGAACATGACATGTTAATAATACTATGTATATACAAGAAATCAGGAAGAATGGAGACAAGGCAAATATAAAGAATCAAAAGATTAGAAGGAGGCTTAAAGTTTGTTTACAGGTCACTGAAAGAAGTTCATTAATATGTTCATGCCTCAGTGAAAAATTAAGGTTAAAGACTTTCAGGTTTTCATAAATGATGTAGATTTAGTGTATAAAGTGCTACCAGAAGATTTCAATGTATTGGCATTGATTGAAGGTAGACAGTGTATGAAGCATAGGAATCTAAAGAATTGAAGACATGGTATAAACAGAAGTTAAAGAAAGCAGCTGCAATCTTGAAGTTATACTCACTGACAGAAGCTCATTTATATGTTCAAGCGTCGGTGAAGAATAGTGAATGAAGTGTTCAAGATTGTAGTAGCAATGAAGATGCTGTTTAAAGTACCAGAAAGGATTCCAGTGAAAGTACAGTTGTTATTGACGGTCAGTGTTAGAAACAATGGATATTCAACCAATCTGTATCAACTCAGAAACACAAGACAAATTGAATTAGATTCTCTCAATGCTAGTTGTTTGTGAACCAGACCAGTGCACCAAACATCAGTATACAAGAAGGGATTTTAATTAAATTACATAAGAAAGTGTTGTGTTGTGAATATATTGTGGACTTAATGATTTCATTAACAAAACACCTTAGTAGATTTAACTTAATGAAAAATGCAGCACTCGACGGATAAGGAATTTAGTCCCGACGGATGATGATTTATTATTCATCGAGTGAGTAGCTTATATAATAATAAGTCATGTAGCATATTTCTGCAAACACCTTTGTTTAGATTATGTAGTAGAATATAAGTCATGTTGACTTTAATTAGATATGCATAATAGGTTGATTAATTGTACATAGATGATGTCTTGTAATTCTGCATAAATGAAATGAAGTCAAGTTCCAGATAGCTACTCGACGGATGATCAACAAGGCTACTCGACGGATGATCAACAAGGCAACCTGACGGATGATCATGTACCCGACGGATAATCAATTCAAACATCTGTTGATAGTGACAACACAGTCACATGCGTCGAGTGTATGCAAAAGGAATGTGGAAGCCTATTCAACTGGGTTTTTGAGAACAAAGAAGAATTGCCATTTCCATGCTATTATGAAGATATTCAAAGATGCTGGAATAGAGTAATGAAGTAGCATAGTATTAGACTTGATAGGTTTTGTTTTATTATCTTGTCTTATTACTGTGTAATCTTGGTGATATATAAACCAAGAGTAGCAATTAGAACAATAGAAGACTAAGCAAGTAAATTCTCAGAGAAACATTTGTAAGCTGCATCCTTAGCATTTCTCTGTAAGTTTAGTTGTTCTTATTTGTAAGCAGCTGTGAGCTATTCAAGCTTCACAGAGTTCTCTCGATATATATATATATATGTATGTATATGTATATATATATGGTGGATACTTTCTAATCCACCATAAAGTTTTAAAGACTTGTGTTTTTATTACTTTGTGTTTTGATTCATATTTTACTTGTTATTCCGCACTTTGCAAATCAAAACAATATCATATATATCTTAAGTTAGAACATTTTATATTTCGGAAAAAGGTTCAAGAATTCCATTCAACCCCCCTTCTGTAATTCTTGTTGCATTGTTAGGGACTAACAATTGGTATCGAGGCAAGCTCTTGAAGAACAAAGAGTTTAAAGATCACAAAAAATAGCAAGATGAACAGAAGGGATGTTGGAGTCAAGATTCCTTTTCTGGACAAAGATAATTACCATCACTGGAAAGTAAAGATTCATCTTCATTTACTTTCTCAAGATGAGGCCTATGTAGATTGCATAGAGAGAGGCTCTCATGTACCAATGAGAGCTACAACTGGAAATGAGCCATCAGTTCCCAAGCCAAGGCATGAATGGTCAGATCTTGATATTGAACAAGTCAGGAATGACAAGAAGACCATGAATATTCTGTTTAATGGAGTTGATGGTGACATGTTTGATAACATCATCAATTGCAAAACTGCCAAGGAAGTTTGGGATACAATTCAAATTATCTGTGATGGCATTGAACAAGTTAGAGAAAAAAGATGCAGCTACTAATTCAGCAATATGAGCATTTCCACTTTGAAGAAGGTGAAACTCTCACTGATATCTTTAGTAGATTTCAAAAGCTACTAAATGCTCTAAAGATGCATGGAAGAGTCTACCAAACCAAAGATTCTAACCTCAAATTTCTGAGATCCCTACCAAAAGAATGGAAACCAATGACAGTTTTCTTGAGAAACTCACAAGAATACAAGGAGTTTACACTAGAGAGACTTTATGAAATTCTAAAGACTTATGAGCTTGAAATAGAGCAAGATGAAAGAATGGAGAAAGAGAAAAAGAAAGGAGGAGCCATTGCACTGGTTGCTGAGTTAGAAAAGAAAAGGAGATGAAGATAGAAGTTGTTGAGTCTACTTCAAAGGTCTGTGAAAACAAGGGCAAGGGGCTGGTAGCAGAAAATGAAGATTCTTAGAGCCAAGATGACATGGAGAATATTGATGAACATCTAGCATTTCTTTACAGAAGATTTGCCAAGCTCAAGTTCAGAAAGAACTTTGAAGCAGCTAAGACAAATAGAAACATGGTGGATAAATCAAAATTCAAATGTTTTCAAATGTGGCTTGGCAGGGCACTTTGTCCAGTGAGTGTAGAAAGTCAGATTCCAGCAAGAAGAAGTTTGAGCTTGTGAATTATAAACAAAAATATTTTGAGTTGCTCAAACAAAAGGAAAGGGCTTTCATTACACAAGAAAATGACTGGGCAGCAGATGGTCTGGATGAGGATGAGGATGTCAGCTATGTCAATCTAGCTCTAATGGCCAAGTCTGATAAAACAGAGACAAGTTCTTCAAGTAATCAGGTAATCACCACTAACCTTGCACATTTATCTAAAGCTGAGTGTAATGATGCAATAAATGACATGTCTACATAATTATATCATTTGCGTGTTACACTTAAGTCTCTTACTAAGGAAAATGCTAAAATCAAATCAAATAATTTGTTTTTAAGTGAGAGGAATAAGGGGCTAGAATCTTAGTTCATTGAATTTGAAAAATTGAGAATTAAGTATAAAATTTCTAAGGATGAATTAACTGAGTCCTTGAAGAAAGAAGAGATCTTGAAGAAACAGCTTGAACGAGAACATGAGGTGATTAAGGCATGGAAAACATCTAGAGATGTTCATGCTCAAATCACCAAAGTTCAAGGTATTGAGTCATTTTGTGATGCAGCCTGGAAGAAGAATAAGGAGAAGCTGGAATCCAATTTGGTTGAAGGACTGCTAACATATGTGGACTCGACGGATAATGAGAATCATCCATCGGATAATCAAAAGGATTATCCGTCGAATGATATAAATCCTCATCCGTCGGCTGTGAGCAAACCTGTGAGTAAAGCCAAACTTCGCCAAGTTGAATGAAAAATATGGATCAGTTTCCAAAAACTTCATTTCAGGAGAATCTAGTCAAGTGAAGAAGGAGAAGAAAGTGAATGTTGGTTATCAGTCCATCAAGCAATTGAATGACAAACTAGAAAGATTGAGGTTAAAACAGAGGCTAAAAGGAAAAACAATAGAAATGGTAAAGTAGGGATTAACAAGCATAACAACTACACACCTGATAAGTATGCTCCAAGAAAATTCTATGTTAAGTGTGGTAGTGTAAAGCATCTTTCTGTTAATTGCAAAACTGTCCATGCCTACTTCCATATTTGTGCCACCTCCTTTTCCCAACATGAATGCCATGCCTTCTATTCTATGAATGTTATGTCTACACAAAATATGAATGCACAATTTTTCTAATATGACATTTTGTACCTAATCCTTATTATGCTGCATTTAGTATGCCTCAAATGCCATTTAGTATGCCCTACTGGAATAACATGTTTACTAATAGCATGTCATTTCCTGTTAATCAAAATGTGCATGATAATTCTGTTACAATGAATGGTTTCAAAGGTCCAACTGAAATGACTAAGGATGAATCTGATATCCCCAGTCAATGAGATCAAACCTAAGAACAGAAAAACAAAGCTAACAAGGCAGGACCCAAGGAAACTTGGGTACCAAAATCAACTTGATTTGATTTTAATGTGTGCAGGGAAACAGGAAAGAATCTGTGGTACTTGGATAGTGGTTGTTCAAGGACACATGACTGGTGATTCTACCCTGCTCATAGAGTTCAAGGAGAGAGCTAGCCAAGTATTACCTTTGGAGATGACATCAAGGGTATATACTGTGGGAATATGGCTTAATTTCAAAAGACAATGTCATCATTGAGGAGGTTGCCTTAGTGGATGATCTCAAGCATAATTGTTGAGTATCAGCCAGCTGTGTGACAAAGGCAATTCAGTAACCTTCACCTCAGAAGCATGTGTTGTAACTAAACAAGAGAAGCAACAAAGTGGTTCTCACTGTGTGGAGAAAAGGAAATGTGTACTTAGCTGACTTCAACTCATAAAATGCAGAATATGTTACTTGTCTTCTCAAGTAAAGCAAGTCAAGATGAAAGTTGGATATGGAACAAGAAGCTATCCCATCTAAACTTCAAGACCATGAATGTAACTTGTAAAGAAAGAACTGGTTAGATGCATTCCTCAAGTGGGATTTTCTAAGGATGGACTGTGTGATGCTTGCCAAAAGGGAAGAAAATTAAAGCATCATTCAGAAAGAAGCTTGATTCAACAATTGAAGAACCTTTACAACTGCTACACATGGATTTGTTTGGACCAATCAATGTGTTGTCAATCTCAAGGAAAAGATTTTGTCTAGTAATTGTAGATGATATCTCAAAGTTCTCTTGGACATATTTCCTTTAGTCTAAGAGATGTGGCTAGTGAAATCATCATCAATCACATAAGGCAAGTCAACAATCACTCCTGATTTCAAAGGTTAGAAGAATCAGGAGTGACAATGGAACTGAGTTCAAGAATTATGTAATGAGAGCATTTTGTGAAAAAAATGGAATTTTGCATGAGTTTTCAGCAGCAAGAACTCCACAATAAAATGGAGTAGTGGAAAGAAAGAATAAATCACTTATTGAACCTGCAAGGTCAATGCTTGAAGAATCTAAGTTACCGACATATTTCTGGGCTGAAGCTGTAAATACTGCATGCTACACTCATAATATTTCTCTAGTTAATCAAGCAAAATGCATGACTCCCTACCAATTGTTCAAGAATAAGAAACCAACTCTAAATTTTCTTCATGTATTTGGCTGCAAATGTTATATCTTGAGAAATCAAACTGATCAGAATGGGAAGTTTGATGCTAAAGAAGATGAAGGAATTTTTGTTGGATATGCTGTTAGTAAAGCATATAGAGTCTACAATCTGAGAACCAATATTGTTGTGGAATCAATACATGTTGTGTTTGATGATAAAAAGATTGAAGGACTACAAGATGGAGATTACCATGAGAGCCTCAAATTTGACAATGTGGAGATGGTTAATGATGAGAGTGATGATGAAAGTGATCAAGAAACAGTATCAAAGGATAATGCAAAAAAATCCACCACCAATGAAGCACAAAATTCAACATCCGTCGAGTTGTAAAATGCTTCATCCGTCGGGAGACAATCTGCTTTATCCATCGGGAGACAACCAGCTTCATCCGTCGGTACTCAAAATTCACCATTCGTCGGGTCATCAAATGTAGCTGAAAGTCAGAATAGATCACTTTTAGAAAGTTCCCCTTTCTCAAATCAAAGATCCATAAACTAAGGGGGAGTTTCTAATAATCAAAACTCAATCACACATTAAGACAACAATGAGGCCTCTTCATCAAGAGCTAATCTACCTCAACAAAGGAAATGGACAAAGGATCACCCCTTTGAGCTCATCATTGGTGATGTATCTTTCCGAGTTCAAACAAGGAGAGCAACTCAAGAAGAATGTCTATATAGCAGCTTCCTCTCTAAGAAAGAACCAAAGAAGGTAGAAGAAGCTTTGTTGGATCCTGATTGGATTTTAGCTATGCAGAAGGAGCTAAACCAATTTGAAAGGAATAAGGTATGGAAGCTGGTGCCCAAGCCTAAAGGGAAGAATCCAATAGATACCAGATGGGTATTCAGAAACAAGATGGATGAAAATGGCATAGTAGTCAGGAACAAAGCAAGATTGGTTGCTAAGGGCTATTGTCAACAAGAAGGAATAGATTTTGATGAAACCTTTGCTCCTGTTGCAAGACTTGAAGCCATCAGAATTTTCTTAGCCTATGCATCCCATGCCAATTTCAAGGTCTATCAAATGGATGTCAAAAGTGCCTTCCTGAATGGAGATTTGGAGGAGGAAGTCTATGTCAGTCAGCCTCCTGGTTTTGAAGATCCAAATTTTCCAGAATATGTCTATTATCTTTTGAAAACAATTTATGGACTAAAGCACGCACCTAGAGCCTGGTATGACACTTTATCAAAGTTTCTTTTAGAGAATCACTTCACTAGAGGTACTGTAGACAAAACTTTATTCTTTAGAAATGTTAATGGCTCTAGTATACTTGTCCAAATTTATGTAGATGACATTATTTTTGGCTCTACATATGAAAAACTTTGTAAAAAGTTTTCCAAATTGATGCAAAGTGAGTATGAAATGAGCATGATGGGAGAATTAACTTACTTTCTTGGTTTGCAAGTTAAGTAAGTTAGTGATGGAATATTCATTAGTCAAACTAAATATATTTATGATCTTTTAAAGAAGTTTGAACTAAGGGATTGCACATCTGAAAAATCCCATGGCCACTGGAACTAAGCTTGAATTAAACACTACAGAAAGGTCTGTGGATATTTCAAGTTATAGGGGCATGGTTGGCTCACTTCTGTACTTAACAGCTAGTAGGCCAGATATAATGTTTGCTACATGTCTTTGGGCTAGATTTCAGGCTGATCCTAGAGAATCTCACTTAGTAGCTATTAAGAGAATTTTCAGATATCTCAAGGGAACACCAAAACTTGGCATTTGGTACCCTAGAGATTCTGGTTTTGATCTAACTGGTTATTCAGATGCAGACTATGCAGGTTGTAGAATTGATAGAAAAAGTACAACAGGAACCTGTCAATTTCTACGAAACAAGCTTGTGTCATGGTTCAGTAAAAAGCAAAATTCAGTTTCTACTTTTACAGGTGAAGCTGAATATATTTCTGCTGGCAATTGTTGTGCACAGATTTTGTGGATGAAAAACCAATTGCTAGACTATAGTCTGCAAGTTGAAAGGATTCCTATTTTCTGTGATAACACAAGTGAAATTGCCATCACTGAAAATCCAGTACAACATTCAAGAATAAAGCACATAGACATCAAGTACCATTTCATAAGGGAACATGTAATGAATGGTACTGTGGAACTACATTTTGTTCCAAGTGAAAAGCAGCTTGCAGATATATTTACCAAGCCACTGGATGTATCCACCTTTTCAAGGTTGGTAAGTGAGTTAGGTATGCTAAATTACTCTTGAATCTTTATAGATAATTTGCAAGTTGTAATGCAACCAGAAATTTAATTGATTTTTCAGTGTTGGATGAAATTTTGGCTAAGTCAAAATTTACATCCCGTCCCCCTGCTTGCGGAAATGAATGGATCAGAAGGGGGCTGGGTTCTCGATTTCCGGGCCGGGCGGGAGGGATTGATGTTTACTCAGATATTGCATACTTGTATCTCGTATTTGCTCGGTTACTAGTGAATAAATTATTTTTCTGGAATATTTTATAACTCGAGATAATATTTATTCTATCCGTCGAATTGTCTGAATCCTAGCCGTTAATTTCCTGAACATTATCCATCGAGTTCTTACAGTTTGTAAGCATAACACGACGAATAATTGATGGAATTTTTACAATTTATTTTTTAAACAGCTATTTTGGGCAATTCTTATTGGTCACTTTATTTTACTTTATTATTTTTGACAGTTATTTTTTGAGATAGTATAAAAGCATAATTCATTTTCATTTCTTTTTATCATTCTCAAATCATCTGCTCTAACTTCTCTCTTTCTCAAAAGCACTTACCCTCTCTCTCTGCAAGTTTTTACTCTCTAACAATGGCACCAGTCGTCAAGATAATGTCTCAAACTGGATACATCTATGAGAAGAACAACTTAACTGCTCTTGTGAACAAGGGGATTCAACAGTCTGGCGACTATCACAAGATGATGGATTTTGTGAAGAACTGCAAACTCAACTATGCCATGCTGGAATCACCCACCATATACTGTGAAGTTGTTGAAGAGATGTGGACGACTGCAACATATAACTCAGCTGATAAGACTATCACTTTCACTATTAAAGGTAAGGAATTCTATGTTAATAGTGACATTGTTAAAGCATGTTTCAAAATTCCTGATAATACTGTAACTTCACCACACACAGACACTAACATTATTAATATGCTTAACTCCATGGGCTATGCACTCTTTACTTCTAAATTAAGTGAAATTAGGAGGTTGGGTCTTAGAAGGAATGGAGTTATTTATGTGATGTAGTTACCAAGGTATTTTCTGGTAAAATCAGTAATTTTCATTCAGTTAATATCTCTATGCTTAACATGCTTTACATGCTTATAACTGATAAAATTTTCAACTTTAGTGATCTTTTTATAATTGAGTTGGGGTTTAAGTTACGGGAGCTAAATAAGAGGGGTAAAAATGTTTACAATGCTAGATTTTTAATGATGATTGCTAACCACCTCTCTGAGGATATTGTGCTTGAGAACCCAACCAATAAATTAGATTGTTGGGTTCAAGAAAGGAGAATCATTGCAGATTTGAACAAGGCAAACCATCACAAAGAGGTGCCACTCTTCAATTTTCCTGTTATGGAGGTACCTCAGGTAAGTGAGGTAAGTTCATCTGTCTCTACTCTTCCAGCCCCAAACATTTCTTTGCATTCTAGTGTAGCTATGGCAACTATGTCATTGACCCAACAGTTGCCTACCCAAGCTACCAAACCCAAAATTTTAAAAACCAAGACAAAGAAAGCCCCCTCTGGTGTCTCTCAAAAGATGCCAGTTGTAAAATCCACCAAACCAAAAGAGGGGGGTGTGAAGATGGGTAAAAAAGGTGAGGGACAGGGTGAACATCAAAGAAACCTTAAGGATAAGGTTGGAGAGGTGAGTGTTTCCTAGCCTAGACACACTGCAGTTTCCCAACAAACTGCAGTGCTTAATAAGGATATAAGCTCATTGCTAGTTGCATCCTCCCAAAAGGATGTGACTATTGAACAAAGCTCTCAACCAAGAGCACAGGCCAAAAGGGTAAGGGACACAAGCTCACCCCAAACCTATACTAGAAAGAAGAAACCAAAGACCCTTGGGGATACACAGGGCTCACACACTGCGCAAACTGGTGCTAAAGACACAACCACTGCACCTTCTCAAAGTCAGTTTGATGTGGCTCCAACAAATATGGAGTCACAACCAAAATCTCTAACAATTGAAGCCCCTGAAACACCAAACTCTCCCACAGACTCCTTGGATATTGACATGATAAACACATCACTTCCAAATTCTCCATCTTTAACTCTCTTGGAGAAGCCAAAAATCCAAGCAAGTGAGCATCATCCTTTAGATGATTTGTAGGCTCATTTGCTATTTCTTTCTGAGACTGTTGAGACATCTGTCCAAAATTTTCATCAATCTGCACAGAGTCTACAATAGTCTCCACTCCAAACTCATTTATTTCTACTCTCTCGATCGATATTGTTCATCCGTCGAGTAGTGATTGTATCCCGACGGATAAGCTTAACAGCAGTTATTAGTGATAGTCAAATTGCTAACCCGACGGTATCGATTATCCGTCGAGTGTCTCTGCACATCTTCAAATTTCATCAATTATCACAAGTGCAGAAGACTTAGTGGTAGTGCAATCACTCCTAGGATTGAGGGAAGGGAGTGAAATGAGTGAGATTATGGGTTGCTCCCAGGAAAAAGGAGAGGAAAAGAGTGAACAAATGCAATCCATTTCTTCAGGATTGGCAAAAGTGAGTGTGAGGAGTCCCACCTTAGATGGTGAAGGTGAGGGTGTGAGGGTGGGGAGCCAAGGTGGAGAGAAATGCTGGTACAGGAGTGACAAGGGTGGAAACCATTGCAAGTGAGTCAATGAGTGTCAATGATATAGAAAGGGAAAGGCTATTTCAGCAAGAATATCAAGCTGTTATAGATTCCATTTCCCTGGATGCTGAGACATTTACTCACCTTGTGACAACTTACCAAACTCTAGCTGTACAGGGCAATGAGGAGGCTGAAAGATTGCTGAATTTGGTGCATACAACACAATCTTTACAAAGAGCAAAGGATGCAATCACTGCTATGCCTTCCAACATTGGCAGTGATTTGGAACTGGATGAGACTTCTTTTGGGAATGATGGTGATGATGATGAAGATAGCATGGACATAGGGGGAGATGCAGATATTCCTGCCTGGATGCTCACAAAAGAATGCTCCTACTCACATCTCCAATCAACACTTTTCAAGCTGATTCATGACACCCAAGCAGCCATTCAGGCATCTTCCAATGCTAGAACAAAGCAACTACTCAAAGCACATCTTGAAGCACTCCAGCTGCATAAGATTCAAGCCCTCCAACACAGTCAGAGTGTGGATTCCATCAAGCAAGAAATTTCTGAAGTCAAGCAGGATGTTATAGAAAGGATGGATGCTAGACTCCCTGCAACCACCATGACTGAAATTGCTCACAAACTTAGGAAGGAGGCTGATCTAAACATGAAAGTTGAAGCCATGGACTCAAGACTATCTGCTGTAGAGAAGTCATGGCCAAGATACTACAAAATCAAGAAGCTCAGACTGCATTACTCCAACAATTGGTGGCAGCTCAACTCTCACCCACACAACTTGATGATAACAAAAAGGGGGAGAAAGGATCAAGTGAGGGGGAGAAACAACTTAACATTCAAGTCAGTAAAGTAATTGTGCCTACAATTGCTCCACCAAGCCACCAATAACAAACAGTATTGATCTAATAAATGAAGCAACAACCACATTGAGAGTAGTTGAGAAGAAACAGTTGAGTCCAATCAACTGGGAGAAAATTGATGAGGATATACAAAAGAGATTTGGGTTAGTAAAGAAGCCAGAAAAATCAGCCATTCATCACTCTCAAGTCAGGAAATATCTGTGAATGAAATGAGCATGAAGAATCTGGAAAAGGACAACCATCCTGCATTAAATCTCCGAAGGCTAAGCTACTTTTGAAGCCAATGGTGAACTATCCAAAATCTTCAGTAAAGAACCCCTTGGACACAGTGTATGAGACACCAAAGCCTGATGAAAAGAAGCTGTTGGCCAGGTCTATAGCATTCTACAAGGATCCAGCTGATTCAACATTGAAAAGAAGAATTGCTAAAGTTTTCAGGAATGGTAAGGAAATTTGTGTGATGGTTGGACACCCTCAATTTGCTGAAGCAAAGAGAGAAGAAAAGGCAAGATTGAAGCAAGAAAAGAAGCAAGCTGCTCTACATGCTAAAAGGTCAAACAAAAGAAGGAGCAAGCTGCTATCTTGGCCAAGCTACAAGCTGTGAAACCTTCACAACAAGTTTCTGCACAACCATCTGAAACAGTTGAATCTCAAGATCAAGAAATGCAAAATGCACCTCCATAGACAAAGAAGTCAAGGTACAAGAAAAGAATCAAGAGAAAATTGGACTTCAGTGATGAGGAGATGGAAGGGTACTTTCCCAAAGAGTCTACATCACTAACAACTCAAACATCCATGCCCTCTGTGGCACATGCAGAATTCAAGATAGATCCATCCAAGAACTTTCATAGTGAACCTCTCATTCCAAAGGATGAGCCAATAGACTAGGATAGTCTACCAATACCTGAACTCAATCTACCTAAATTCATGAAGCCAAAGAAGACAAAGACCAGAGCAGTCAAGAAAGTGAAGTCCTCAACTCTCAGATCCAAATCCCTAACCAAAGCCCCAACCAAAGTCAACAAGGGAGACATATATACATCTGTGACATCAAGGAATTCTCAGATTTAAACCTCTATCTAGATGAACTGGAAGAAGTTTGAGGGATTGATGCTTAAAGGAATCTACCTGAAAGGTTAGTATTCAAGTACAAGGGAGGAAAAGAGATACAATGGCCACTTCACAAGATCCTTCAAGAAAGCCAATATATGCTGATAAAGGTTTATTCATCCTTCAAGAAGTACTTTGGATTTAATGTGATAGCTAGAAGACTTGTTCTAAAGAAGATTGAAGAACCGAGGAGTATTAGAGCCAAAGATGCACTCCCAAAGACTCTAACTATTTCTTACACAGGGAGTAGAGTGCATCTAAGGCCCTACTGGATGATGGAATTCATGGATGATAAAGGAGTTAGAAGATTCTTCAGATTGGAAGACCAATTGAGCATCTCTAGCAATGAGACTCTTTTGGAAATGCAAGAAAGGCTAAATCTCTCAGAATCTGATGAACTGGAATTCCACAGACACTCCAAAATCAGATAGAAGAAAACAACAGAAAGATTGGAAAGAGATCCAGATCTTCAAGGAAATAAATTAATCTGCTTAGGCTAGAGGAGCACCTTGAATGACTGTGAGCAAATCTGTGTATTTTGTGTTAATTGAAGCACTTTACAGTTTTATCTACTTCCATTTATATTTGTATTTTTAGGGTGTTTTGTTATCATCAAGTTTCTCCTAATTTATGGCTACAATTCTAGTAGACATAAATTGGGGGAGATTGTTGTGAATATTTTTGACTTGATGATTTTATTAACAAAACACCTTAGTAGATTTAACTTAGTGAAAAATGTAGCACTCGACGGATAAGGAATTTATCCCGACGGATGATGATTTATTATCAATCGAGTGAGTAGCTTATGTAATAATAAGTCATGTAGCACATTTCTGCAAACACCTTTGTTTAGATTCTATAGTAGCATATAAGTCATGTTGACTTTAATTAGATGCAGAATAGGTTGATTAATTGTACATAGATGATGTCTTGTAATTCTGCATAAATGAAATGAAGTCAAGTGTCAGATAGCTACTCAACGGATGATCAACAAGGCTACTCAACGGATGATCAACAAGGCAACCCGACGGATGATCATGTACCCGACGGATAATCAATTCAAACATCTGTTGATAGTGACAACACAGTCACATGCGTCGAGTGTATGCAAAAGGAGTGTGGAAGCCTATTCAACTGGGTTTTTGAGAACAAAGAAGCATTTCCATTTCCATGCTATTATGAAGATATTCAAAGATGTTGGAATAGAGTAATGAAGTAGCATAGTATTAGACTTGATAGGTTTTGTTTTATTATCTTGTCTTATTACTGTATAATCTTGGTGATATATGAACCAAGAGTAGCAATTAGAACAATATAAGACTAAGCAAGTAAATTCTCAGTGAAACATTTGTAAGCTGTATCCTTAGCATT
>NW_027418978.1:0-83248 GCF_009905375.1 Apium graveolens
ACTTTTAGCTTAGGCCCAAGAAGGCCCAAGCCAGGCCTTTGAGCCACATCAAGCTTGTGAGATGCCCTTAGGTCAGGAGAGTCTTGTGTAAAAATTTTGAAGAAAAAATTGTAGTTTAAGAGTGTCTAATGCACTCAAGAAACCTTAGTTACCATTCTGAAATTTGCACCAGTGAGCACTTTCACCTATCGCATAGTTTTAGGACACTTAGAAGTGAGTATTAGGTCGACCACCATAGTTGTAAGATAGTATAAGGTCAGTAGAACAAAAGGCACAAGTGAGGGTCAATAGGTTTTGGATAATTTAGGAAAGGCACATTGAGTTAGGAAGCCCAAATTCGAAGACTTCGTCTAGTTAGCGACCAAGTAACTTGAGTGGTGAGTCGAGATCATCCAAGCCTAGTGTGGCATTATGGTGTATATGATGTTATTTGGTATTAATATACGATATGTGATTATGTGGCTACATGTGTACATTTGAAAATATAATGGTGGATATGAATTAAGTGCGTATAGGCCTAAGTGCCATCCATGTTTAATTTCGGGTTGTAAATAGGTTAAGATGGAAAGAATATATTATAATGAGGATTATTATTATTATGTAGGATCTCGAGACGAGGGAAAACTTGCCATAAAAGTCGAGTGAAGCTCCAGTTGTTGCTCCTACCAGTCAGACCAGACCAGTCTATCTCAAGGCAAGTGATTCAACTTGACCTTCGCATTTACTGTAAACAGTTCATATATATATCGATGCAATTATCCTGAGTCATTTTGATATATTTAAATCAAGAGTATCTTTTGTTTATCTTTGAGTTACATAGAAATGCCATGAACCCTCGAGTACATATTGCAAGTAGTTCAAAAGTCTTTTATGATAGTTTAATGCCATGATAAATTAGAGATGCGTTATAATATCTTATTGATCCTTTTGTTTATCATGCTACTGATCCCTGAGAAATCTTGATGTTGCACCCTGATGCTTTGATTCAACTCTTGAAATAGCCTCGATAGAAACTTTATTTTGATACCTAAAAGCCAATCATTTCTTAAATACATTCATGATTGTTTGATAACCCTATCCTTACCCTAAAAGCTTGATACCCTGTTATATACTGAGCTGATGATCGCCTTCTTTATATTTTAACACCTTTATTCTATTGGAACCAGTGATGCCTATCTTTTGATGTTCTAATACCTATATCTTGTCTACATCCGTTGCTTTAAGCCTAGTTTGGCATTACTCTTTCATCTTATCCAATAGCCTGGCTTAATTTCCTTGTCTAAGTTCTTGTTTATGGAAACCTCTCAACTACCCTAATATAGTAAAGTCTAGTAGATCATGGCCCTGAGATTTAGAGTCATATTTCCAGTGTTTCAAGTTGATCTATAATCCCTTGATAAAAATAATTACAGTCGAAAGAAATTTTGTCATAAATCGGCATCAGTTTTTAAAATGATTAAAACGTGGATTTTTCAGTCCCAAAGGGGGACAAATGTTTTCTTGAATGGTGGATCTGGACTGAGACGCGAGTCCTTTCCACACTTATATTAGGCTTAAAAGTTGCCTAGGGATTCCCAATAATGTTTTAGAACCCAGCGAGGTTCGGGATTACTTCGCGGCTGATCACCGGCTGTAATCCGTAGCGTCATAAAATGATTTTGATTAAGAATGGTTTTAAAATTTGTTTTGATGCAAGCAAAATGATGCCAACTCACATAAGTTTTATCTCTCGATTATCATTGATTATGTCATTCCATTGTCATTCCTAAAGGTATATCTCGATTTATGTTTCGCGTTGTATTGTTAGCACTTGTTGAGCTTTTGGCTCACTTCTTGCTTTACCCTGATATTACAGCTAGCAGCCATGGTTAGATTCAAGCAGACTGCCCGTAAGACCTGTGATGCGGATGCTTATGTTCGAGCCCAGGTAGAATAAGTAATAATAGCTGTGTGAGGACTCGGTATTTGTAATCAGATGTAATAGTTGATAGTGTTGGGCTGTTCCAAACCCTAAACTGTAAGATCTTGGATTTTGGTTGTGTAGTACTCATTAAAATGATGTAATAACTATAACTATTTTGCTATTTAAGTTGGGGGTGTGACACTGACGAACTCGGCCGGAAACTGGGAACAAGCCCAAAAACCGGCGAGTCGCCCGGATTTCGGCGTCGCTCCGGTGGCTTCAAAACATAGCCAAAACTAATCTGTTTCGATTAGTTTTTACACCGAATTCATTCGAAAATATTGCAGCAACACAACCATCTGAAAAACAACTAATAACACCAAATCGAAATGTAATTCCGATCAAAACAACCAAGAACTCGACTATTTTTCCAGTGAGAATTCAATTTTCCAAAATACTCAACCAAATTCGACGTATTATATGCAAAAACGAAGCTTAAATCATACCCATACTATTCATATAATCCAGAGTAGCAGCCATAGCTTAGATAATTGGGAAAATCGAACACCAAAAATGATAACAACAACGAACTCGGCTTAACTATTCTGGGAACTCCATACATCAATTATATACACGAATCTATCATAAACAACGTTATAAAACTATACAAATCATCAAAATAAGTAAACAATCAATATATTGAAAACCCCTAAATTTGTATAAGAACCCTATAATTTCGAAATGAGAATTACTCATTCTCGGGATGATTTGCTGGTGAATATGGATAGAACAGATCGAATCCTTCGAGTTGGTGACTTATGCTTGTGATTTGGACAACAGAATCATCTTCAAATGTTGGTTTGATTGTGAAGAACGCGAAGAACACGAAGAACACGACTCGCTTTTTCTGAATAATCATGAACTTTACTGCATTATTATGTTTATCTATACCAAATTACAATACTGTATTGGCTACTTATATTTACGGAATATTGGTACCCCGTTGGATCATATCGGATGTTAAATATAACGTTTATTTGTGAAAACAGATCCAAAACGGTACCGGTTTTAGGATAATTATCCAAATCTGTACAATTTGTACTGCAGTCTTGGTCTCAGCGCTTGGTTACACATATTACGAGGTGATAATTATAATAGTTTAATAAAAAGATCCCGTTTATCGAAAATACGGGTTTTATCAATTTACCGAAACAAATTTTGTATCGAAAATATTGCACCGGGACCCGCACAAGACAAACCGTACGTCGAATCGAAAAAGTCAAAACATGGAAAATGCTCGGAATATTGCAATTAGGTTTGGAAGGAGTTCTCGAAAGAGTTTCGGGTTATAAAAACGTAAAAACGGTTGACTTCGGCTGGTTCCCGATTGTATAAAATAGTTTATAAATACTCGGAAAAATAATTTATTGAATCCATAAATCATTTATAAAATCATAAATTATCATAAAAATTGATAGAAAAATATCACAATTATCTATACTTTATTTTGCTCTTATAAAAATTATAATACTCAAATTATATTATATTTACATATCCAAACACAGATACCACTTCACAGATAAATTACCAAAATTCATATAATAATCACATAATATTTACTTATTAACAAGAATAGCTACACGTCCTATCCCGGATATTACAACTGGACCATACGATACTGGGCTTTTGACACCAGCTCGACTCTGTGTAGTAACCAATGAGAAATTTCACCGTATGTTTCGAGGTAACCTTGGTAAATCCTCCGTTAAAACCTTTCGGACTTCATTTTAATTATGGAGAATTCCGATATAAGATTCACTGTAACATTCTTCTCGGACAATTTTCCACTAATACCTTTGTTTAATCTTCCTTGTTTATACACATTCTTTGAATGAAATTCCTATCTTCAATTATCGGCGTTTCACTTCATTCTCCTATCAGTTCTGGCACAACTGACGTTCACAACTTGAATATATCCTGGACTATTTTATAAAATTTCTTTACCATCCTTTTGATTCCACTTCTTTTCTTAATTAGTTCTCCCTTCTCATTATTCATTATCTCTTTTAACATAAGGAATGTCTTTTTCTTGATAATACTTATATGTTCATTATTAGATAAGCCATTTCTGAAGTTAACACTGGAATAAAGACTTTTATTTATAATATTTAAATTCTTACTAACAGAATTATTAAAATTCATCGGTAGCTATTTTCTTAGCCTCGCTTAACTTATCACTGATTGAATACTAGATTTACCCCAATTGATTAACATTTCTTTTTCATGAATTCACATGCGGACTTCGTCAGTCTTCGTCTTATATCGGATATTGGATTTGCGAGCTTTTCGCTATTTTTCAGCAGCTTCCATTCAATCGCCATTCGACAAGAGTATACATTCAAGTCCTTCCTGGAATGTCATTACGGATGATAAAATCTCTTTGTTTTGTCTTACACCTTCAGTTCTTGAAAACGCTCTTCTTGTTTATTGCAAAGGCCTATTCATTTAGATAAAACTTCGCACATGTCTGCAGTAACATCACGCTAATTTTACTAAACTTTCAATTTTTGCTATTGCCATTACTTCCTCCAAATTGCTAATTGCTTTGATTTTGGTTCTGAAAATCATGTCAGAATTTGACTTAATCTAATTGGGATCGATTTCCATTTAACTGACAATTAGTTGGTAAAGTTAATCAATTAGCTCTTTTAATTGATCAATTAAACCAAGTGATGTCTAGCTAACGGAAATCAAAGACCAATTATATAAAGTCGATTTGATCATAACAATCTTTTTCAAGAACTGAGATCGCAATCATTTGGAGTACTGATGAGAACGAAAATATACTTTTTTATCCTTAAATGTAGGGTAATTTCTGGAAATTTGGGCAACACTTCTCCTATACCATCGACTACCAGTCGGACTCAAGCCGACACCATCAATCAACCAAATTATCCGCAATCATATCCACCTACTTCCATCAATCAAATCATCGATTCAACATATTTCAGAATACATCATGTTGATAATCATATATATTACTGACATAACATATATCTTTTAATTGGAATAGGGTCTTAAACCAACAATGATTAATATAACCATACTTTTTCTCAGTTCTTTTAGAATATTACAGAATATTATTAATGGACTTAAAATTATCCTGTTATTTTTTAAGGACTTTATTTCGCGATTCTCTTTAACTTATTTCTTGCCATTACTAATTGTGTAGAGTTACTTTTAAGAATGATGCTGCATCCTTCAACTAATCACCATTCTTTCATCTCCACTTATGTTCCCGCAATGAAGTTTCGTCGACTAATAAATGCAAACAGAATCCAAGGAAAAATAGAAGATGTACCAAAGTGGAAAGACCCTTATATGGGCATTCATTTAATTAGATATTTACTTAGTGAATCATAAAAATAGCAAGTAACTTATATAGTAATGAAGACTAATTATTTGACTCTCAAAATTTTAAAATGAGATTTCGAAAAAGATTTTCTTAATCAACTTTTAGAAGATTTTTGCATAAAATGAGTTTCACAATTTGGTTGTCAAATTACTACTTAAGTTCTTGTTATTATAAATAGAAAATGACCTAAAAAGAAGAATGGATTTAGACTTAGTATTGTTAATTTGGAGGACCAAGTAGACCCATTAGTAAGAAGAAAGTTTAAAGTTTTCCGTGAAAGATGAACATAAATTTTGTTTAATAATATCAATAATTGAATCAACATGTTAAAACATTATTTACCCAATTCATGAAATTATTAAAATTTAACGAGATTCATGATTCGAACAGACAGAGGATAATTAAAGAAAATGAAAGACTCTTCCAAATGATTGGAGAAAAATAATGTTCCTATCGACAAAGTTGAGACGTTGCGTGATCGATGGTTATTCTACGCGGCATAGATAAAACTGGAAGCAGTGATTATAAATTTTGTAAGGACGTGATATGATCGGATTATTAAAGCATTGAATGTGGAGGCATTTCCAGACGACATTCTGAAGTTATATAATGTGACCTAAACTGTGAATCTCTCATTCGAATGATTCTTGAAGGCATACGTAAGTGAAGCGTGGACGGCAATCAACACTGGCATTCTTTCCTCTAATACAATATCATATGTTCTTCTTGATTCTTGAATACTTATAAGTTTCTTTTATTGATAACACATAGGAGGCGGAAATGAAAGAAAATTTATTGTATTCCTTCTGAATTATTTCTCTTCTCAAAATATTGATTCATGATTGAGACAAACAGCGTTGTGATGTGAAGCTTTGTCGAAATGACGAAGAGTCTGGTGGGCCGCCACCTAGTCATGTACTGTATGCCATATAGTATGAAAGACTAGCCATCTTGAATACAAATATGGTTGTCTCATTCCTCACTCATTCTTCTTCCTTCAATTTACTGACTTACAGATTCTCCCAATCATTTGTTGCATTGTCATTCCTCATCCAGTTCTTCAATCAAAATAATATTCACAAACTCTTCTCTCGCGTAGAATCTGTTCTTTGACGATTACAAAAGAAATGGAATAGTCCCGTGTAACAGGTAGAATTACATGTCGAATATAGATATTATTGCAAGCAAATGAATAGTAGACCTCTCCGGGCAAGGGAGAAGGAATTCACCGATAGCATGGACGTGGCGAAGACATCAAGTCATACAGTTATTCTTGTTAAGAGAATCTCATCAGTACGGTAGATTACGTTCACGTGATGCCCTTCAAATCAGGAGATTTCGACGAGAAATAAATCGTTGGTGAACCTTAACAAATAAATTAGTTATGAAATAAGGAAGTAAAGCGATGTGCATCAGACAAAGCAAACGGATGTCGGGACGATAATCGAAGATCAAAGGAATTATGAACAATGACTTAGACAGGCAATTAATACGTGAAGCATCCCTTCATTGCGGGAAGATCTGTGTCGTGAAGATTCAAGATAGAAGAAATCTTAATTGCAACCAAATTTTGAACGTGTTCTTCAAGAGATTGTGAAGTTCTCTAATCTGAGTAAATAAGTTATGATAACCAACTTGTAACAACCCAAATCCGGGGTCAAGATTTGGTGTCACTAAACAATCTTTACATAAAATAAAATAATATGTAGATAACCCCCTTGAATTTGGATCGTTTACAGGTTATGGTATGAAACAAGAATCTAACCTTCCACAATTCACAATATCTACAATACAAGTTTAAATACCTTTATGCTAATGCCTTTGACTTATTTCTCTAACATCTTCGTCCACTCGCAGCGGAGATCTCTCTAAATCCTGCTGTCTAACGGAAGCTATTCACTTTTATCCTTATCTGCTTCTGAAATAAATAAGAATTTACAAAGTAAGAGTGAGCCAAAAATGCCCAGCAAGTATATAATTGAGTTTCAAGCATTAATATCAAAGGAAAGTTTCCGAACAAAATCTTTAAACAATTTTAAACAAGTCTATCTACTTGAGAGCGTTAAGAGAATGAACATTGGATGTTACCGGCCTTTAATTATAAATCCAAAAGTGACAAGCGACTCCTAGATTCTTTTCCAGAATCAGGGTTTTGTCCGGTTTTGAAATCACAAAACTTTTCGAAAGAGAATGCCGTTAATGGCGATCAACAATAAATTAGACTGGACACTAGTTCACACTCATACCCTGCTGATCAGTCAGGATATAGTGTAGATCTATACCCAACCGTATAGATTGATTCGGGTACCCAGGCTCTATCGCCCAAGGGTCCGGTCCATCGCCGACCCATAAGATCCAGCTCATCACTGGCCCTCACTGTTACCATCCAGCCCGTAAAGTATTTTGATGTCAAATCATTTTGATTTCAAAACATCCCAATTCAGGGTTCCCAAATAACCAGAAAGAATGGGAGAAAGAGATGAGAGAGATCGATTGAAAGAGAGACAGGAGAGGTAGAAGAGATGCAAGAGAGGAGAGGACAAAGTCGGCTGGGAGAGAAATAAGACAAGAATTAAATTGAGGATATTTATCGGATTGTGTACACCGGAAATCTGAATTTGCACCGAAACTTTAATATTTTACTGAACAATTTGCGGGTAAAAATAACTCGAAAATTCATTAGAACGGATTTAAAATTCTAGAGATAATTTAAAATTAATAATAATAAAATTTGTCAGATTTGTAAATTATTTTTGGAATGAATATCAGTCCCATATTTTATAATTTAACGAATAAATGTGTGGGTGAATAAAAGCCAGAAAATTTCCGGAATAATTTTAGAACTCTCGAAATATTTAAAAGTTAATAAAATAGAAATTTCATGATTTTTGAAGTAATCTGGAATTAAATACTGATTTTACAATTAAATAAGATCAGAAAATCATTTAAAATTAAATTATCAAATAAAATATTAATTTCTAAATTTCATAAACTCCTAAAAATAATAAATAAAATTCTAAAATAACAAAAATAATTTTAGAAATAATTTTAGCATTTATGTGAATAAATATTCAAAAAAATTATTTTAAAAACAAAATAATGCCATATAGTTCAATAATTAATTATACAAATAAGGTTCGTATCCAATAATTATCTAAAATTAACAATAAGGTAACACATAGCTAACAAACCCATCACATATTTTATTTATTTAATAATTCGATAATTACATTTACATATCGGATCCGAAAATAGGTTACTTAGCTGCTAAGTAACTATATAACGATACGGTTTTAATACCAGACTTGGATAATTATCAAAACAAAGCTTCATATAAAACACTTTATACAAAAATAAGGTGATAATATCTCTCCTTTTGAGAATACGGATTTTTTATTGATCTATAAAATGATTAACGTATCGAAAATTTCACCCCGGGACTCGTACAGATCAAACCGTATCCCGGATCGAAAAAGTCAAAACACAGAAAGTGTTCAGAATTATCAGATTAGGTTAGGAAGGAGTTTTCGGAAGAGTTTCGAGTTGTAAAAATGCAAAAACGATTTATGGTTCCAAAAATTAATTTTATAATTACGGAAAAATAATCGTTATTAATTCTATAAATCATTATAAAATCCTATAATAATCCCAAAATTACCAGAAAAAATACCAAAATTATCTATATTTTATTCTGGACAATTAAAAATTAAAATATCCTAATTTTATCAGATATCAACACCCAAATATTAATATCAATCATTAAGTAATTCACCAATAATCACATAATAATTATTTATTGATAAAAATAATTACATATATTTCCCGGACGTTACATCAAATATCAGTTTGGGACACCATTGAGCTGTTATGTATTGATGTATTATTGATAATTGTTTTGATTAATAATATACTTTGGGACACGGATTTTACATGTCAAATATATTGTTGTATGTGTGTACTCCGCTTGGTAGAATTGAATCTCGAATATGTGTGTGTTTCCTCCTAACAACACGTGCACAACCACTGCATCAATATTTTGTTCGCATGATAAGATACATCTATTATATATACTAGGTTAAATCCCGTGATTGCCCGGGTTCCCATTAATATTTAAAAATTTTATTTATTCTGTCATATTATAATTTTAAAATATTTATATAAATATATAATAATTATAAATTTATAATTAAAATTTGAGGATAGCATGTGGTCGTAGGTTAGTAGAATAAGTAGATTATATCTAGTAGTTTAACAATTTAGTGATTTACCGGATATATAACACTATTTTTTTTTTTTTTAATAATGGGATAAATTGCGGTCGTCGTTTAGTGGAATGAGTAGACTATATCTAGTAGTTAATAATTTATTAGTTTAAGGAATATATATTACTATTTATTTATTATTTTAATAACCAAAATTACGGGATAACTGTTGAACCAAATTATACCCTATTCCGGTTATTATAGTATAGTATAGATAGTATAGATAATAAAGCAAATAGGGGGTTGGATGAGATATTTTATTCCACTTAAAATTATTAATTTATCCCTCATTAAAATAAAAATAATGTCAAATTTAATACCATGTATTAATTACACCTAAGTCATTATTATTCTTTATTAATAAATATAAATAACTTTTATATTTAATAACATATTTTAATTACACTTAACTCATTAATATTAATAATTTTATATATGTTACTATTTATTATTGAATATTAACAACATTTAATTAGATATCTAAAATTTAATAATATTTTCATAGATATATACTAAATTCTTTTTTTTTTGAAGACTCTATATAAAATAAATTTATTTTCAGTAAATAAATTTAATATGCTACCTAATCTGAAAACGATAATGTCAGTGTATTAAGCATTAAACCCAAATAAATATGATATATATTCTCTTTGTATACTAATTGAAGAGTAGATTATGGGGGATTTTATAATAAAGTTGAGATTTTTATTATATGGCCCAATCGAATATAAGCTATTATTGGTTTGAAGATTATGAATATATATATATATGATAAAATATTAAAATATCAAGTCCATTGCGGTTATAACAATGTTTTACAATATTAAGGTCAATCATTTTTCTTATATTAGCCAGTTTAATTTTTTATCACAGATATAAGTAAAATGTTTATAAGATGTTAGATATATTTGAGATGTCATGTCTAATTTGTTTCATGTTTAGTTTTCAGATCTTAACAAACAGGAAATAGTAGTACTTATTGGAATCAGTACTTACTGGAAGTCAGAACTTAAGGATATCAAAACTTAGATTATCAGAACATAAATATCAGAAGATAGATATCAGAACTTAAGTAGGGGAGGTGTTAGGTCACACTTTCACTGTAGAGGGGGTGAATACAGTGTTTATTACAATCAAATCAAACTTCAAGAACTTATGTAACAGAAAACAAACTTTATTTAAACAATAAACTCTGTTACAATCTGGAACTGTTATCTCTCAGTGATGAACAAAATATCACGAGAGCTGCTAGGGTTATAATAAATAATATTCTCGATAATGATAACACTTATAGTGTAAACCCTATGTCTGTGTTTATATACTACACAGTTACAAGATATTCGCTAATTGATATGGAATATAATTCTGCTTCCTAAAATATATCAATCAGATATCTTCTATTCCAAGTATTCCATTCTTCACGGAATTCCTTCTTCATGCATATCTCTTCTTATGTTTATCTTGATCTTCTTAACTTTAATCAGCTACTGTCCTTATCTGATCATACTTCAGCACTTAAGTTCTGATATCTATCTCCTGATAACATAAGTACTGATATCCCTTAAGTTCTGACTTCCAGTATAAGTACTGATCAGTTAAGTACTGATTTGTTCTGTTCAAATAAGATCTGAAATCTAAACATAAAACATATTAGCCATGACATTATCAAATATATCTAACAATCTCCCCCAACTTGTAAATTAACAAAATATACAAGTTTAACAGATATTTGATGATGTCAAAAACATTAAGTACAAATGCATGAGAAATAGACAAGATAACTACAACTTACAGTCCTTAAAGTTTTTACCAATTCAACTTCTGATAACAACTTCAATCTGTATAAATATCAGAATTTAAGCAGTTGTAGATCTTCGACTTGGCTTCATCATTTTCTGATCTCTCTGATGTCAGGAGTTGTTCTGAGATAATTCTTCAACAAACATTTCTCAGCATATCTGAGTTCATCAATCATTCTCCGTTTGACATCTTTAAGCTCTGCAGTATCTTCACCAGTTTGAAATATTGCAGCTCTGAGATCATTAATCTTTGCTTTTCTCAACTCCCGATCTAGTCTTATGACATAAGCTTTGTTAGACTCTAGATTGAATTCAAGCCCCTTAATACCAAGATATGTTCTGATCTGTGCAGTATTAGGCTTCATATCAACAATATCACCATTGTGATTTCTGTACTTTGGAACATATCTGCTGTCAGACTTAACAGAATAAAGTCTTTTCTGTCTCTGAATCTGTTCCTTTAAGTAGTTTGCAGCAGTCTCTGTTATTCTGTCATCCACTTGAAGTAAGAATAATACATGCTCCAATTCTTCAAAATACTTCAATGGAATGGCATTTTGTCTTATATGATAAACCCTACCATCTGTCATGAAATACAACATGATGTATTCTTTCAAGAAGGTATGGTAAACCATCTGTACAGATTCTAGTTGATTTAATCTCTCAGGAGTTGCTCCAATACCTGGTTCACTCAAGGAAGTTGGATCATCGGTAGTGTTGTGTACTCTTCTTTCATCAGCACTTCCCAATCCAGTTTTATCTCTAGCTTCCTTTCCAGTAACTACTCTTGCTTCAAAACCACTTGAAGTAGTCTTCAAAGATTGAGTCTGTTTTGCTTTAGTGAATCCTGGTAGGATTGTTTTAGATTTATTTTCTGATATCAAGTTAACTTGAGCACTGTCAGAGGTTACTTGCTTCTTCTGAATATCAGAACTTACAATTTCTTGACTCTGAACAACTTGAGCCATGTCAGAGGTTGTTTTAAGAACTTTTCTTGAAGTCAGAGCAAGATTATCTTTTCCATCAGTAATTTCTTCTTCATCAGGAGGTACATAAGGCTTGATAGGTTCACCAACCTTTTCTTTACCCTTGGATCTTGGATCTATCTGTGGTTGTGATCTAGCCAAAGTTTCTTCAGTATGTATCCTTTCTTTGATCACAATGCCTTTAGGTTTTGGAAGTAACTTTTTACCAGAAGCTTCAGATTTAGATGTGACTTTCTCTGATTTAAGTCTGGCTTCTTCTTCCTTTAAACTTTCCAAGTCCATCCCTGGATTTTCTTGAAGAAATAACTGTCTTGACATTTCCTCATCAAGATCTAGAAGTTCATCAGAACTTATCCTTTTACCAGCAGCAGAACTTATTCTTTTCCCAGTATCAGAACTTGTTCTGTGACTAGCTTGTCTTGATGTAAACCTTCTACCTTGACTATGACCACTACCCATTCCAGAGTTTCCTTGGTCATCTTTTCCATCATCCTTTCCTTGCAGTGACTTGTTGGTTTTGCATTTGGACTTAATTACCTTCTCCCCCTTTTTGGCATCAGCAGGTAATAAAAGAGAGATAAGTAGTTCCACTGAGGTCTGGATTTCAGTAAGTTGCGATTGCTGAGAAGCTTGATTTGTCAGAATTTGATCAATCTGAGCTTGTTGCTTCTCTTGAGTTTTCTCAATATAAGCAACCCTGTCAATGGTAGGTTGGAAGAACTTTTTCTTATCAATTTTCCAAACTTGTTCCTGTTTAATAAAGTTCTCCTGAATCTTGTGTAGCTCTGCATGAGTGTTGGAATGAAGACCTTGTAGATGTTTAGTACTCAATGCAGTGACTCTAAGCTGGATTTTAAAATCATCAGAATGTAACATTTCATCAGCTTTAGTCAAGTGCTCAGCAAGATGTAAAGCATTTGGAACACATGAAACTGAGTTCCATTCCTTAGTCCACTCCTGACCTGCAGGAGTTTCACTCCAAGGTACTGGTGCATCCCTGATAACAAACTCCTTTAGCAGTTCAGACTTAAGAAGAGTCAGTGGAGGAGTATGTCCTGAAGGACCTGCTTCATCAGCATCTACAGTTGTAGCAGCTTCACCAGTATCTCCAACATTTGCAGCATCAGAACTTAAAGAATCAGTATCTTCTGATAAGACAACTGTATGAGTAGCAATGGAGGCTTCAACATCCTCTAATTGCTGATCTGATACTAAGTTCTGATCAACAGCCATATCCTGATGCTCACCTAAAATCTGATCATCATCTTGATGCAGAGAAGGTGTTAGTGATAACTCAGGAGTTTGAACAGCATCAGTAACAAGTGTTGTGGAAGGATTATTTGCTGTTGGAGCTTCTAAGAAAAGTATTTCAGGCACAACCAAGTTCTGAATATCAATTTCAGCACTTGTGCCTGGATCAACAAGAGATATAGAAGGTGAATTAGCCTTGTCAGATACAGGTTCCTGAGATGGAGTTGATGGAGAAGAAGTGACTGGAGCAAATTGCTTGTCTTGTGAGATCAGAGATTCCTGATCCCCTTCCTTAGCTGCTTCCTCCTCATCATCTGAAACTGGCCTCTGTGCCCTCTGTTTCTTGTACTTCCTTGTTGATTTGGATTCCTTGGGAGTTGCAGGAACCGTCATACGTCTAAGCCTCTTGAGAAGCCTAGAACCCCCAATTACAGAATCCTTCTGAGAAGTTGCCTTCTCAGCTTCATCTATCATAGGTTCTGAAGAGGGAATCTGATCCTCAGAATCTGATTCATCTCTCAAAGGAATCCTCCTCTTCTTCTGAGATGTTTGAGGAACAGACACAGGTTTAATTCAAAATTGAAACCGTTAGCACTGATTGAATTGTTTTTCACTGCAACATTAATATTCTGAAAATGAATCATGTTCAAAATGACCGAGATAATTTCGATGAATAAGTGCTGACAAAGAATCAGAACTTAAATAAAGACAAAATTTAAATGGTCATCAGAATATCAAGCAGGATTTAACACTACAGATAAAATAACTCAGAGACAAAATCTTGAAGTAAAAACAGTTTTCATTAATATATCAAGTCAATACATATATGAAATAGAAATTACATCAATACAAGATTTTCCCTAAGCTTCTAATCCTAACGTCAACAGCTTTAGTCCTAGCTAAGAAGCCTGACAAAGCTGAGGATGAGGAAGAACAGGAAGAAGATGAGATTAAGTCATCCTCCTCTTCCTATCTTCGACAAACAAGATAGCGAGTCGAATGATTCGCTCTTGCTGACGGATACGACGAAGGTGAAGGTCTCTTCGAACGGCCACCAGATCACGTTTGATAACCTCTGGAAATTGAATCCAGAGATTGTGAGGGATGTTGGTGATAGGGTAGGGAGTTGAAATTCCATTCAAAAAGACATGCACAGTCTCATCACCGTAATTGTAGAACCAGCCAAATTCAGCCATTTGTGATAGTAAATGAAAAACAAGACTGAATTTGTGATACAAGTGTGATGAGAAGACTAATGTGAAGTGGTTGCATATATAGGCATGAGAATGCCAAGAGACACAAAGATATTGAATGCAGACAGGTAGAATTAATTCTACCTCGTCTCCCTAGACTTTGAAAAAGAATAACAGTCATTGGAAAAAGAATGTACACATGTAACAAGAGTGAACTGTTCAAGGACGAGTGCCATTATGTTTTAACCATAGACTATTAATCTTCCACTTCAACATTTCGAAATTAATCTGAGACTGTTACCAAATTTTACTCACAGATAAGTCAAGTAAAGGATTAGACTGAAAAATCAGAACTTAGACCTATACCAGAACTTAACAGTCATCAGAACATAATGTCTTAACTCGAACAAGGAATATCTATCTTAGTAAATACTCATACAAGTTCTTAGTTATGAACGTCAGAACTTAATCATCAGAACGTGTAACTAGAACTTGTCCTCAGAATTTGTGCAAAAGTGACACAATGACTGTTGATCTAAAATAACATAGACCACCACAGAAATTTCATCATTCATATGGAGTGATGTGTGTGTGCATTAAGCTAAATAACAAACAAAGAGTAAAGTCTGATCTACTTCAGTACATCTTAGAAATAAGTCATAATTAAAATTTTGCTAAAGAGCTGCCATTATCCTGAAACCTACTGATAAATGAGTTCATGCATGAGTTCACCTCTACTGTTTTTGTGCTAATTTTATGCATCTTTTGAAATTCTATTTTACAGAGGCTTCTCAGTGTAAGTGAGTCACGACTGTTTATCAGAATTTATGCTATTATCAGAGTATTTCTCCAGTAATCATAGAGTGTGAAAAGTCACCAAGAAAATATTTTGCTTTTCTAATGCATATTTACTTAATACCAGCAATGCACTTGGGTCGTCCCTTTCACATTTTTACTCTAGATCTCAAAGGAGTACCTGATATTATTCTTTGATTATTGTTCTTCTTCTTTTGATAAGTGAGGTTTATCAGCACTTAGTACATTCAGCAGTTTTACTAGAATCAGAACTTAAACAGATGAGTAGCATTATTCTAATTTGTGACTTAGTAATAAGATATACAAAGTAAACTTAACTAAGCTCAGTTATCAGAATTTGCTTGTGTCATAAGATTTCCACAGAAATAATTACTTCTTTCATGGGATCATTTGTTTATTGAAGACTAGTAGGTCAGTATCTAGCACAGTTATCCTTATAGGATTGAATAGTTACTGAAACAGACATATCACTTATCAGAGTTTAGAAACATATATCAGACAACAGTCAGTACTTAAAGACATTTATCAATTAATGCACAGAATATACAAAGAGATTAATTCTGTAAATACTGATCATAAAGTCTGATAACATAGAACAAGTTTAAGCAGATTTAGAGAAAGAACCTGAAATCATTCCAAGTTCATTTACCAATTTTGAAAAGGTAGCTTCACACAGTGGTTTTGTGAAGATATCTGCTACTTGTTGATCTGTGGGAACAAAATGCAATTCCACTGTACCTTCATCCACATGTTCCCTGATGAAATGGTACCTGATGCTGATGTGCTTTGTCATAGAGTGTTGAACTGGATTACCTGTCATAGCAATAGCACTTTGATTATCACAGTAAATAGGGATTTTGAAATACGTTAACCCATAATCTAGTAACTGATTCTTCATCCAGAGAATCTGTGCACAGCAGCTTCCTGCAGCAATATACTCTTCTTCTGCAGTTGATGTGGAAATTGACTTTTGTTTCTTGCTATACCAAGAAACCAACCTGCCTCCAAGAAATTGGCAGCTACCACTTGTGCTTTTCCTGTCAATTTTGCAACCTGCAAAATCTGCATCTGAGTAACCTATTAATTTAAAATCTGATTCTCTAGGATACCATAATCCTAGATCAGCTGTTCCTTTAAGATACTTAAAGATTCTTTTTACAGCTGTTAAGTGAGGTTCTCTTGGATCTGCTTGAAATCTTGCACAAAGACAGGTAGCAAACATGATATCTGGTCTACTAGCAGTTAGATAGAGAAGTGAGCCAATCATACCTCTGTAATCAGTAATATCTACTGAATTACCAGTATCCTTATCCAGTTTTGTTGCAGTGGCCATGGGAGTGGATGCACTTGAACAGTCTTGCATTCCAAATTTTTTCAGCAAGTTTCTGGTGTACTTAGATTGACAAATAAAAGTTCCTTCTTCACTCTGCTTGACTTGAAGGCCCAGAAAATAACTAAGTTCTCCCATCATACTCATCTGATATCTTGACTGCATTAGGTTGGCAAACTTTTTGCAAAGTTTGTCATTTGGAGACCCAAAAATAATATCATCAACATAAATCTGGATCAAAAGTAAGTCCTTGCCATGGTTGAGATAGAACAATGTTTTGTCAATAGTTCCTCTGTTGAATCCACTTTCCAGAAGAAACTGAGCTAAAGTCTCATACCATGCTCTAGGAGCTTGCTTAAGTCCATAAAGTGCTTTATCAAGCCTGTAGACATAATCTGGATGTTTGGAATCTACAAAGCCTGGAGGTTGTTCAACATATACTTCCTCTTCCAATTCTCCATTGAGAAAAGCACTTTTCACATCCATTTGAAAGACAGTAAACTTTTTGTGAGCAGCATAAGCCATGAATATCCTTATGGCTTCTAACCTAGCAACTGGAGCAAATGTTTCATCATAGTCAATTCCCTCCTGTTGAGAATATCCTTTTGCAACCAGCCTTGCCTTGTTCCTTACAATTATGCCATCACTGTCAGTTTTGTTTCTGAATACCCACTTTGTACCAACAACCGATCTATTCTTGGGTCTTGGCACTAAGGTCCAGACTTTGTTTCTTTCAAATTCATTCAACTCTTCCTGCATTGCTTGCACCCAATCAGCATCTTGAAGAGCTTCTTCCACTTTCTTTGGCTCAGACTGAGAGAGAAAAGAATTGTAAAGACATTCATTCGAAGTACCTGATCTAGTTCTGACACCTGCCTCAGGATTTCCAATTATTAAATCAGGTGTATGTGATTTTGTCCACTTCCTTGCAGATGGAAGATTTTCTCTAGAACTGGATGCTTCCCCATGATTCATGTTGTCTTCGGTTTCATTTTCTGATGCTCCCCCTGAAACTATGCTCTCTGAGTTGGATCCTTCAGTATTTAGATTTTCAGCACTGTCAGTACTTGGCTTATCAGAACTTGACGAATCAGAATTTGAAGAGCCAGATGTATGTTCTGATGCTTCTTGAGATGTGATAATATCTTGAGTATGCTCCCCCTGCATTGGTGCATCTTCCTTTGACGTAGTCACCACAGTTTCAATAACATCAGAGTTTAATCCATCAGAATTTACAGTATCAGGACTTAGACTGTCAGGACTTGAGGTATCAGAATATGAATCTTCATTTTCAAATCTCAGCTTATCATGATCAATGCAATCTTCAAGTCCAGTGATCTTCTTGTCATCAAAAGAGACATTGATAGATTCCATGACCACTTTTGTTCTCAAATTATAGACTCTGAAGGCTTTTGTAGAAAGTGGATATCCTACAAAGATTCCCTCATCAGCTTTTAGATCAAACTTGGATAGCTGTTCAGGATGAGTCTTGAGAACAAAACACTTACATCCAAATACATGAAAGTATTTGAGATTTGGCTTTTTGTTCTTCACCATCTCATATGGTGTTTTTCCATGCTTGTTAATGAGTGTTGCATTTTGAGTAAAACAAGCAGTCTGCACAGCTTCAGCCCAGAAATAGGTTGGAAGCTTTGCTTCTTCAAGCATTGTTCGTGCAGCTTCAATTAGAGTTCTATTCTTCCTTTCAACAACTCCATTTTGCTGTGGAGTTCCAGGAGCAGAAAATTCCTGCTTTATTCCATGATTTTTGCAGAACTCTTCCATTATCAAATTCTTGAATTCAGTGCCATTATCACTCCTCAAAATTTTCACAGAATCTTTGATCAATTTATCCAGATGTTTGACATGATCAATCAGGATAGATGCAGTTTCACTTTTTGTGTGCAAGAAATACACCCATGTGTATCTGGTGAACTCATCTACTATGATCAACGCATATTTCTTCTTTGCAATAGACATGACATTCACTGGACCAAATAGATCAACATGAAGTAGATAATAAGGCTCAAGAATTGATGATTCAGTCTTGCTCTTGAACGAAGATTTTCTTTGTTTAGCCTTCTGACATGAGTCACAAAGACCATCAGGAACAAACACTGATTTTGGCAGTCCTCTCACAAGATCTTTCTTGATCAGTTCATTTATCTTGTTGAAGTTTAAATGAGAGAGTTTCTTGTGCCAATTCCAGCTTTCTTCAGTTGAGGCTCTACTCACTAAACAGATTGCAGAACCATCAGAACTTGTTGAAAGCTTAGCTTCATAAATGTTACCACGCCTGAATCCCTTCAGAACAATTTTTCCTTTAGATTTACTAACTATTTCACAATGTTCTGCAAAGAAATCAACATGATAACCTCTGTCACAGATTTGACTTATACTCAGTAAGTTGTGTTTAAGTCCTGAGACCAGAGCTACATCTTTAATAATGACATTCCCAAGATTGATATTGCCATATCCCAAAGTTTTTCCAATGTTGCCATCTCCATAAGAAACACTTGGGCCAGCTTTCTCTACAAAGTCTGATAGCAGGGCCTTATTTCCAGTCATATGTCCTGAACATCCACTGTCCAGAACTAAAATATTTTTCCTGTTGCCCTGCAATCAAAAAGACCACTAATTATTAGTTTTAAGGACCCAGACTTGCTTGGATCCTTTGGCCTTTTTAGGTTTGTTAACATTTGCAGCGGATTTAACATCAGATTTTATGTTAACAGTTTTCTTATCAGAACTTATACTAGAAGGAACAACAGAAACTTTCTTTAAAGAAGGTTTTATTTGATAATAATCATAGTACAAACTATGATATTCCTTACAAGTATAAATGGAATGCCATAAACTACCACAATGAAAACAAGGATTTTGTGGTTTGTATCTAACAGACTGACTCTTAACTCCTGACTTTGTAGATAAGGAGTTAATATTCTTATTCTTCCTGCAAAAAGAAGCCAGATGGTTAGAACTTCCACAGTTATGACATGCTTTCCTAGGAGCATCAGGAACAGATTTATAGTTATTGCTTTTATTCACACCTTCCTTTCCATTCCTGTTTTTCCTAGGTGATTTTACCTTGTTTGCATTCTTAACATCTTTCAGCTTATGCTTAAGCTGCTTCTTTGTCATTAAGCCTATGTTAACTTCAGCTGTCTTTTCCTGTTTTAGTTTGTCAGAAGCTAATTCCTTTTTAACTTCTGATTTCTCATTTTCGGATTTTTCAGTTACAAACTTAACAGGTTTTAACTTCGGCTTTTGCTTATCAACAGGCTTAATTTCTACAGTTCCTTTTTTATTTTCTCCATAGCCTAAGCCCTCTTTCCAGTTTCCACTGCTTAGCAAATTTTGAGTTGTTTTGCCAGAGTTAGTCCAAGTTCTGATAATCTCTCTCTCCTTTTCTAACTCAGTTTTTAGAGATTCATTCATTTTTAGCACTTCATCCCTAACATAAAAAGCATCATCTCTATCCTGCTGAGTTTGATGAAACATGACTAACTCTTTTTCTAAGAAATCATTTCTTTTCCTAAAAGCAAGATTTTCAGAAGTTAATCTTTCACATGTTAAAGTTTGATCTCTATAACTAACAAACATGGTTTTAAGATATCTTCTCAACTCATTAATATCATCAGTATGAAAAGCATAAGTAGTCTGAGGTACCTTTGTTTCAGCAGCTTCAGAACTGCTCTCAGAACTTGATTTATCAGCATTTGCCATCAATGCATAGTTCTCCTCACTTTCAGAGTCTGAGGTGTCTGTCCAGCTTTTCTGCTTTGTGACAAGAGCTTTGCCTTTGTCATTCTTGGTCTTCTTGCAATCAGGAGATATGTGGCCTTTCTCACCACAATTATAACATTTAACATTAGCGTAATCTCCTCTGTCAGACTTTCCTCCTCTTCCTTCAGATCTTCTGAAATTCTTCTTATCAGAACTTATGCCTTTCCTGGAAAACTTCTTTCCCTTCCTGAACTTCCTGTATGCAATCTTTGTGATTCCTTTCACCATAAGAGCACACAGCTTCATCATCTCCTCATCAGCATCAGTTTCAGGCAAGCTTTCAGAATCTGAGTCATCATCACTCTCAGAACTTGATGACTCAGTATCAGATTTTATGATAAGAGCTTTACCCTTATCTTTCTTTGAGGAAGGTGGTTTGGGGGATTCCTCTTCAACCTTGAGAGCAACTGTCCTTGACTTTCCTTCTTTCCTCTTGCTTCTTTGTTCCATCTCAAGTTCATGAGTCTTGAGCATTCCATAGATTTCATCAAGAGTTGTTTCATCAAGATTGTAGTTGTCTCTTATTGTTGTTGCCTTCAAATCCCAACATTCAGGAAGAGCTAACAGGAATTTGAGGTTTGTATCTTCAAGATCATACTCCTTATTTACTAATGACAAGTCATTCAAGAGTTTGACAAATCTATCATATACATCAGTCAATGACTCATTAGTCCTAGAGTCAAAGTGTTCATACTCTTGAGTGAGTATTGTCTTCCTGTTCTTCTTAACTGTTTCAGTTCCTTGACACCTTGTCTCCAGTGCATCCCATATCTCCTTAGCAGTCTTGCAGTTGATTACCCTGTTTGACATTACATTATCAATGGCACTATGCAATAAGTGACGTACCTTTGCATCCTTAGCAATAGATGCTATATCTTCAGCAGTGTAATCATTCTTTTCCTTTGGTACGGTCATTGCTGCTTCACCTGCAACTACAACAGCGAGCTTGGTAGGTTTGTGAGGCCCTTCCTTGATTCTATCAAGGTATTCTGGATCTGTTGCTTCCAGAAACATGGTCATCCTTACCTTCCATATGGGATATTCAGATGGTCTCAATATGGGAACTCTGATAGTCTCATATCGACTCTGAGTTGATGTCTTTGATGATTCCTCAGTTTTGGTAGGCTTAGTTGGAGTTTCTGTGTCAGACATGATTGTGTTTGGATCTTTAACTGTATGTGTGTTAACAGATAGCTCTGATACCACTTGTTAGGTCACACTTTCACTGTAGAGGGGGTGAATACAGTGTTTATTACAATCAAATCAAACTTCAAGAACTTATGTAACAGAAAACAAACTTTATTTAAACAATAAACTCTGTTACAATCTGGAACTGTTATCTCTCAGTGATGAACAAAATATCACGAGAGCTGCTAGGGTTATAATAAATAATATTCTCGATAATGATAACACTTATAGTGTAAACCCTATGTCTGTGTTTATATACTACACAGTTACAAAATATTCGCTAATTGATATGGAATATAATTCTGCTTCCTAAAATATATCAATCAGATATCTTCTATTCCAAGTATTCCATTCTTCACGGAATTCCTTCTTCATGCATATCTCTTCTTATGTTTATCTTGATCTTCTTAACTTTAATCAGCTACTGTCCTTATCTGATCATACTTCAGCACTTAAGTTCTGATATCTATCTCCTGATAACATAAGTACTGATATCCCTTAAGTTCTGACTTCCAGTATAAGTACTGATCAGTTAAGTACTGATTTGTTCTGTTCAAATAAGATCTGAAATCTAAACATAAAACATATTAGCCATGACATTATCAAATATATCTAACAGGAGGACTTATAATTAAGGCAGAAAACTGATTTACAGGAAAGAAGATCGAGATTAATACAAAAGAAGATATGCATGAAAAGAGTTAGAAGACAAGAAGACTTGTATAAGATATTTGATTGATATATTTTAGGAGACACAATTATATTCCATATCAATTAGAAGTTATCTTGTAACTGTGTATAACCACAGACATAGGTTTACACTATATGTGTTATCATTATCGAGAAGATCATACATTGTAACCTAGCAGCTTCCGTGATATTTGTTCATTACTGAGAGAGAACAGTTCCATTGTAACAGAGTTTATTATATTGAATATATCTGTTTACTGTTACTTGTGTTCGAAATCGATTTGATTGTATTAAACACTGTATTCAACCCCCTTCTATAGTGTTGTGTGACCTACATAAGATTACTGCATTGTTACAAAAATCGGCAATTTCGCCGATAAATCGTTGGAAGACAACCAAACGATATTATAGAGCAAAATCAGAGCATAAAACATTTTTGCAATTTTCAGTCAAAATCAGCGATTTTCTTGTCAAAATCAATGATTTTACGATCAAAATATGACGAATCAAACAAACGATTTGAGGCTCTGCTGAAAAGAAAAAGAAAAAGAAATATACTCAGTCTTGAGTTGGTGAAGAACGGAGATTTTAAATGAACAAACCAGATATCCTCTGAATGGAAATCGGAAAGATAAAAGAAGAAGAAGAGAGAGGCGTAAAGATGATTATGACTCTTATTATTTTAATGAACCACACAAAACAATGTTCTAACATGGTATGAATGTACAAATGACAACATAAAAATTTTACATATCTCAAGTATAATTATCTTACTTATATATTTAAAAAATATATTAAAAATACGTCTAATTTTAATTCTGATTTAATATTTCGATAAATTCCCAATTACTGATAAATCGCAAATCGGTACTTCAACCGATTTAGTCCAATTCCAATTTCTATAATTAGGGATAACTTACCTAATTATTAATATACTTAGACTGGAGGATTTTTTTATTAACAACCATCAAGCTAAGGAATAAACTCTACAAAAAGATCAAATTATGATCATGCCTCAAAGAGAAGTGTAGCAGCTTGGAGTTGAATAATGTTGCTCTAGGAGAAATGTTATAAGTCAGATATCGACAAATCACAGATCAAGTAATATTGAGAAGGATGTCGAGAAGTCTAAATAACTTGTAGAAAAGTCTCAAGAGATATCGACAGGTCCATCTGCATGTAGAGAACTCAGATATCGACAAGTCAAAAAGTTCATGTAGAGAACTGGAGATATCGACAAGGAAATTCTTCATGTAGAGATTTAGAGATATCGATAAGTCAAATCCTCAGGAAAAGAACTCAAGATATCGACAAGTCAAAAGGTTATGTATAGAACTGGAGATATTGACAAGTCATTCTACTTGTAGAGAACTGGAGACATCGACAAGTCAAATACACATGTAGCGAACTCAAGATATCGATAAGTCATTTTACTTATCAATATGTGACATCTCTACAGAACAAAAGAGATCTCGAAAAACTACTTCATAATTCAGAATGCAGACAACTTGATGATTCAAGATTTTCCGTTAACAAATAATTTTATCACTAAATTGGAAGACTACAAATGCAACTTGAAAATACAAGATCAAGGGTCAAGATTCACTAAAGGAGGGTCACAGACCTACTAGATTCTGCACAAAGTTGCTAATACTGAAAATGGAAATGTAGAAAGTAACTTTAGAAACTATGTTAGTCCATTTTAGTACAAGTTTTGTAAACCCGTGCATGTTGGTCTATAAAACATGTCACGGGTCCTTTATTTAGAAGTAACAAAAAGATCTAGAAAATATCTTATTTTCTCTCTCAAGAATTGTAGCTGAGCTCTTATCTTTAAGAACACAGATTAGTAAAAAAATAAATTTGATTTAATATAAATCAAGTGAGTTTTTAATAATCCGCTTGTGTATTTACATTTAAGTATTTTATCACTACAAGTTCATACATGTGTTTTGTTCCATATTGCCAAACACTCTCACGGTTAATTAAAAACCAAGAAAAAAATTCACCCCCTATGTTGCATTTTATACCTAACAAATATTGACATGCTTTTAAATTTTCACACAGTTTAGTACATAAAAGCGGTGTTTGAAAATCATGCATTTAGCCGTTGCCATTTCTTTATTCGACAAAAATGACTTAGTATGAAATATATCAATTATTTGATATTTCCATTCTAAATATAATTCAAATTAGTTTTGTCAAAAAATGTTTTAGGATAAAATATTCGATTGGACCGATATTGACTTGATTCTAGGAAAATGCCACAAATATGAACCTAGGGGAGGATTACTATATGATTTAATAAACTTCCTAGATTATCTAATTTAATTTACACTTAATTATTTTAGACAAAATAATCAAAACCTACTAATCAGACTATATCCCACAACTAATAAAATGATACATTTAAATTTTACATTCTTAAATTTATGTACTAATTTTAACATTAATGCAATCCCATATTAGTATAGTTTATGGCATCCTACAATTGATTTTCTTCTGAACAAAAAAAATACATATTAGACTATAAATAATAATTTATGAATGCTAAAAATAATTAGCGCACTACTATGTGGATGTGAACAATGCAAGCACAAACAAAAAATGCTAATAACAACAAGTTATTAGAACAAACATAATTTAATAAAAATAAATTAAAACAAAAGGGAAAATGACATATATAAAAAGAACTGACATGCTTACACCACCCAAAACTCTAATATATGGAGGATTCAAGTCCTAAATCTTGATATGAATTTTTTGTGCATATTTGGCTTCAATCTTACCCAGTTCATTTGGATAGAAAGTTAGGTTGGGTTTTGTAATTTCTATAGTGTATGATTATTGGAACTCTTCTTGCTAACTTTATACGGTCATAAATAGAATACAGGGAGCCTACATCCCCCGTTCCATTCCACTTGTTCTTCTACTAGTTTGTTAATAGCATAATAGCTTCTGCGAGACATGGGCCATTCTCTAGTAATCATCACATTACCTAACGTTTTGGATGTGAGATGTTAAATCAAAAAGATTTTATTTTGTACTAAAATTTTAATGTTCTTAATCATGCAACTTGAATGTGAAAGTCAAATAAGATAAAACGTGAAAACTTAAAATTGCAATTATCCATGACATACAATTACATTGACAGATCTTTTAACGAAAAGGGAAACAAATTATAAAATGTAAAGTTCTAAAGTATGGATGTAGAATACATAACATCTTTTTATTAAAAGGAAAAACATCTTTGTGGGCGATTCAGTATCCTTCTTTTTTCTCAACTTCGTACTAGAATCATTATTGTCCTCAACTTTTGTAAGTGGTAAGTACCACAAGACACATGTGACAGTGTATTTCTTAAAATCTTGGATAACGAAATATATTTATGATTTTAACTTGGAATGCACAGAGTTTCAGAATGATATCTTACTATAACATCAAGTATTTTTATGATATTTTTAATGGATTAAATTTTAAACTGATCACATAAATGGAGTCCGTTTATCATTTTGTTCACCAATCTCAACAAGTTATCATGTGAATCCCTTAAGTTGGTCTAATTATCAATTTTTCAGCTTTCAATTTTAAAAATAGGCACAAATATTTTCAAGATTAAAAAAGAAAAAATATGGCCAATAATTATATACAAAGTTTTGTTTTTAGATTTTTATATGAAAAAAGACAAAAAAAATGTTATTTTTGTTTTTTAAAAACTTTAGTAAGGGTTTTGTTAGGAAATAAAATATATAGTTCTTAATAATTTGTTTGAAGTGTAGTAAAAATATCACTCAAAATAGCTTATAACCAATAATTGTTTAGACTTTTGTGTGATGAAATATTTTGTAGTGTTTACAATTTTTTTTATTTTCCGATTTTGATGATTCTAGTTATGATAGAAATTTCGGGTAGATGCGATCTTTGAGTTAAAGATTGTTGGTGAGACTTCGTAGCTGTATGAATAGTTACGTTATAACTTAACACGATAACAACACTAGAACATGACATGTTAATAATACTACGTATATACAAGAAATCAGGAAGAATGGAGACAAGGCAAATATAAAGAATCAAAAGATTAGAAGGAGGCTTGAATTTTGTTTACAGGTCACTGAAAGAAGTTCATTAATATGTTCATGCCTCAATGAAAAATTAAGGTTAAAGACTTTCAGGTTTTCATAAATGATGTAGATTTAGTGTATAAAGTGCTACCAGAAGATTTCAGTGTATTGGCATTGATTGAAGGTAGACAGTGTATGAAGCATAGGAATCTAAAGAATTGAAGACATGGTATAAACAGAAGTTAAAGAAGGCAGCTGCAGTCTTGAAGTTATACTCACTGACAGAAGCTCATTTATATGTTCAAGCGTCGGTGAAGAACAGTGAATGAAGTGTTCAAGATTGTAGTAGCAATGAAGACGCTGTTTAAAGTACCAGAAAGGATTCCAGTGAAAGTACAGTTGTTTATTGACGGTCAGTGTTAGAAGCAATGGATATTCAACCAATCTGTATCAACTCAGAAACACAAGACAAATTGAATTAGATTCTCTCAATGCTAGTTGTTTGTGAACCAGACCAGTGCACCAAACATCAGTATACAAGAAGGGATTTTAATTAAATTACAGAAGAAAGTGTTGTGTTGTGAATATATTGTGGACTTGATGATTTCATTAACATAACACCTTAGTAGATTTAACTTAATAAAAAATGCAGCACTCGACGGATAAGGAATTTAGTCCCGACGGATGATGATTTATTATCCATCGAGTGAGTAGCTTATTTAACAATAAGTCATGTAGCATATTTCTGCAAATACCTTTGTTTAGATTCTGTAGTAGCATATAAGTCATGTTGACTTTAATTAGATATGCATAATAGGTTGATTAATTGTACATAGATGATGTCTTGTAATTCTGCATAAATAAAATGAAGTCAAGTTCAATATAGCTACTCGACGGATGATCAACAAGGCTACTCGACGAATGATCAATAAGGCAACCTGACAGATGATCATGTACCCGACGGATAATCAATTCAAACATCTGTTGATAGTGACAATAGAGTCACATGCGTCGAGTGTATGCAAAAGGAATGTGGAAGCCTATTCAACTGGGTTTTTGAGAACAAAGAAGAATTGCCATTTCCATGCTATTATGAAGATATTCAAAGATGCTGGAATAGAGTAATGAAGTAGCATAGTATTAGACTTGATAGGTTTTGTTTTATTATCTTGTCTTATTACTGTGTAATCTTGGTGATATATAAACCAAGAGTAGCAATTAAAACAATGGAAGACTGAGCAAGTAAATTCTCAGAGAAACATTTGTAAGCTGCATCCTTAGCATTTCTCTGTAAGTTTTGTTGTTCTTATTTGTAAGCAGCTGTGAGCTATTCAAGCTTCACAGAGTTCTCTCGATATATATATATATATATATATATATATATATATATATATATATATATATATATGGTGGATACTTTCTAATCCACCATACAGTTTTAAAGACTTATGTTTTTATTACTTTGTGTTTTGATTCATATTTTACTTGTTATTCCGCACTTTGCAAATCAAAACAATATCATATATATCTTAAGTTAGAACATTTTATATTTCGGAAAAAGGTTCAAGAATTCCATTCAACCCCCCTTCTGTAATTCTTGTTGCATTGTTAGGGACTAACATGTAATAACCCCAATTTTTGGAAATTTTTGAAACCCTTATGAATAGTGATTTTGCAGATTATGCTGAATGAGAAAACTTTTCATGCCACACTATGTAGGGGTTCTGTTATTGATCTTCTGGGATATTATTAGTACTCTATGTGGTATATAAGTGTATGTAAAGATCGTCAGAATCCAATTCCGAACACTTTGATTTTTCCTAGAAACCCACCAGATACAGAAAGAAGTGAGTATAAGGTAACAGGATAAATAAGATTTAAATTCAAGGATTTTAAGGGGGGATCATAAAAAGGAATATAAAATATTGAGGAAGGTTTAGGGGAACCCAAGTGATAAGATCCCGGATATGATTCCTCAAACGATAAACGAGAACGAAAGTTAAGCGAACCGTATAACAGATCAGCGGTCATTAGGCAAGCAATTAGGAGTTAATCAAGGAGGTTAGGGATGATGATGTCATCAAACCAACAAGAAGAAGACAAGTGTAACAAGATGACCTAAGCTTGATGACCTAAGCATGACAAGTGGGAAGGATTGGTTGGTTGATTGTGAGCCACACATTTTTCACCATGGTAAAAATTTAATTTAATTCCAAGACAAAAGGAAGCAACCAACCAACAAATATCATAACACAAATACAAATTGAAAGTTGACTTTCCCATTTCAAGAAGAAAGCTCTCGGCTAAAACAAACCCAGCAACTTCAAACTACCATACCTCCTTCAATACTCACTCAAATATTTTATTCTATAGCTCGTTGGAAAGGTATTGAGATGTCCTACAACTCTTATTCACAAGTCTCTTCCAAATAAGCATGGTAAGACCCTCATTTTTATAGTTGTTTAAATCGGACTTTTAGAAACTTCAAAGCCTAACTTTGTGTTCTTGATTTCTTTGGAAAGATCAAGCTTGTAGGAGGCTCCATAAGGCTTCCTAGTAACTTTCCACCCTCCAAGAAAGGTATAAATCTTCACACCCTTTAGTAATAAGTTTGAATGTTGAAGTTTGGAGATGGTTTGGATGGATGAGTAGTAATTTGAATGATAAGCATGATTCGAGCTTAATTGTTTAGTAGTTTAGTTGAATTTGGAGATGTTATAATATATGATTGGATTGAGATCCTTGAGCTTATTATGACTGAAATCAGCAGCATTGATGTGTATCTTGAGTTGTTGTTGATTGGTAGTTGGATTGATATGATTTGGAATGGTAAAAAATTTGGAAATCGCGTAAACATAGCCGTCGTAATGTCCGATTTACTTTAGACTGCTTTTGTTCATAACATTAGGACCCGAGAACTCCCTGCTAGGTTTTGACCATTGCCATGTTTAGATAGTTCATGTTATGAGTTTCGTTTTGATATGTGGTTCGTTTGATTCCGATGTACGGTTTAGGAGAAACGGCCGTTTTAAGTAACGACGTTTCGCGAACGAAACATTACCCCTCGCCTTATTTTGAAACATAGGTTAAAGACCTTAAAGGACTAATTGGAGTATGAAACATTTATGTAAAGTATAATAGGCAGTTGGTAAGACACTCGCGAAGGAATCGCCTTAATTTATTAAAAATGGTGGAGCCGAGGGTACTCGAGCGACTTAAGAGAATCAGTAAGCGCAAAGCGAGCGTTAGAGTCTAATTTGGTTAAAGTATAGATTTACAAGTGACTTCGGTTTAATTCCAACTTATATGTTGTTTATAGGTTACCAGACTCGTCCCGAGCCATTTGTAACCCCCAGTCGCTCAGGCAAGTTTTCTACCCGTATAACTGTTGTTGTGATGTATATGTGTATATGCATGATCTTGCTATAAATGCATATTTGTTATTAGCAAATTCTTGCGATATATTGTAGCATGTGATATGGTATATATGCATGCATGTTTCATATTCTTGATTTATATATATCTGTTGGTTCAATGCTTATAGTTGCATAATACCTATGGTTGAAATAAGCAGTAGTTGCGTATACCCTTAGTATAGGGGACCCAGGGTGAATATATTTCTAAACCGGGAGTCGATATTCCTGAGTATATTATATATATATATATATATATATTTATATATATATGGTTATAGTTTTCAAAACTATTAATCGAATAAGGTTTATTCAATAACTTTAACTTTTATTTTATTTAATGAATATTATTACGAATATTCATTCGAGGGCTTATGACTCCTTTTATTTTATTTAATGAATATTATTTGAATATTCATTCGAGGGCTTATGACTCCTTTATATTATATAATGAATATTATTTGAATATTCATTCGAGGGCTTATGACTCCTTTTATTTTATTTAATGAATATTATTTGAATATTCATTCGAGGGCTTATGACTCCTTTATATTATTTAATGAATATTATTTGAATATTCATTCGAGGGCTTATGACTCCTTTATATTATTTATTGAATATTATTTGAATATTCATCCGAGGGCTTATGACTCAGTTTATATTATTTAATGAATATTATTTGAATATTCATTTGAGGATCTATGACTCCGATTAATTGTTGAAATATATTATTTATTTTATTAAAGAATAAGGTGTCGATAATCAAACTTATCTTTGATTATTCAAATAAAGATAGTAATTTCGTATAAGTATATCTTTGGTTATTTAATACTCATTTCAAGTATAAGTCTTACAACTTCTACTTCAATTATTTGCATAAAGATTATTCTTTATGGGAATATTATTTAAATAATAATATTCAGACATTTTCTAAATATATTGGGACTGATTTACTTCATTAAATCAGCATTACTCCAAACACTCTTTAAAGTGTTTTCGAGTCTTCAAAATGATTTTTAAAAGTTAGAGCGGATCCCAAAACTTATTTTTATATTTAAGATCTTCCTTTTAAAGGGGATTTAAATACTCGCTCAAAACCTGAGGGATCCGGCTCTGTGGTGTATTTTATATTCGCAACGAGGTTGTTGTTTTGGTAAATGAATTGATTACTTACCCAACGTTCGGGAAGTAAGTCCATCTATCGAGTCGGCATAAGCAACATGGGCTCAGTGGGCGTCCATGATAGTGTAAGTGGCTCAGTGGGAGTCCATCAAATACGTAAGTGGCTGAGTGGCAGTCCAGCATAAGGTCCTATTGCGACCAGGGTGATGACCAGTGGGGAATTCGTCCATCTACTAGTAGAAAAGGTTACTTATTGGAATCTTTGCCTGATCAGCAAGATATCAGGTTTATGCCAAGGTTTTCTCCTTTCCAAATTCATTGGATATTGCAACTCTGTTTATAATTTTCATAACAGAGGTTTTCAAGGAGTGTATAAAATGTATATATATAGGTGTATATATATATATCGGGATTTAATGAAGTATCTCGTAACTTCATTATTTATAATGATATTCAAAGATTGAATCTATTCAAATCTTGTCTTGTACTCTCATCTATGTGATGAACTTTTGAACTGATTATAACTTGAACGGTGCTAGTTCAAGTAATATTTGGAAAAGATATAAGTATATTGGGGTATCTTGTAACTTCATATTTTCAACTTATATCTAGTTAATGATTATCTTATGCATATCAAAGATTTTCAGAAAAACGTTGAGACAAGGGTAGATATATGAGATCACCTTGCAACGATATTTTTATACAGTTATAAACTGGAACTCTGTGTATATTATGCATGGAAGAGGACTTCCAAGATTTTGAAAAGTATATATGTATATATACTGAATATTTTGCGACTTCATCGCATTAAGATATCAAACTTGGTTCATTTCTTTTGACCAAGACTTTCATGAGTACTATGAGAAGGCTCATATATTGTTAATCATTATACATATTATTTTGGTGGGCTTGCTGCTCACCCTTGATTTCTTCTTTCATCACACAACAACAGATAGAAAAGATGAACAGGACCAAGCTCCCGATTCGCAAGCGGTTAGAAAACGTTCCGCAGTCTTCTGGAAGCGTTGATGCCGCCGTAGCTGAGGTAGGAGCTACCAATAGGCTACGTTTTCAACTATTGATGAACCAGACTTATGTATAATATGAATTGTAATAATGGAAGGAATATGTAAATTTATTCAGAACCTTTTTAAGGTGTAACGGTTTATAATTGTGGAATATAAGGACTTGTGTTATTTTTGAGTGTTCATCTCTGAGACTATAACTTGTGGTGTGTGTGTTTATTGTGGGGTCACAGTACAGAGTAGTTGATTATTTATTAAGATTGGGTGTTATTAAGGGAAATGGAACTCGTGACAACCCGAATCCCCGACCCCGGATTTGGGGGTGTTACAGAAGTGGTATCAGAGCTAAGCGTTATAAACCTCAGAGATGATGTGACGTTAAGATAATAAGTTCACAAAGATAATAAGAACTCTTGCCAAGTTCATAGTCGGGCTACCTAACGTAGTACTGACAGTTAAAACCCTTATGGGAACCCTTATAAATATCGTGATAGAAGCATAGTTCGTTATCGTAAATGGTAGCGGGACTCCGAACCCTGAGGTTGAGGAGTAAAAGCGCGATGATGTTTTATTACTAATTGGAGATCGGATTGTGGATCCGATAGAGCGTCCTAACGCAGGACCGGATGATGTTGATATTGAGGATGTAGCGGTTGAGGATGTTGTCCTAGAAGGGATTGTTGTTGAGGAGGATCCCGTGAAGGATCCTGACAAGAATGAATAAAGGACCACTGATGAATTGATGACCATGGTTAGGTCGACTACCAGAGGTAGAATTGGTCGGTCATTATCGGAGGTTCATTCAAGTTTGTAAAGATAGTAGCCCCCTTTAACGCGGCTTACTCGTAAGACTGAGAAGTTTGAATGGACAGAGAAATACGAGAACAACTTTCAAGAACTGAAGCAAAGATTGGTGACGACCCCTATGATGGCATTGCCGGATGGAAAAGGAGATTTTGTGATGTGTAGTGACGCTTCGCATAAGGAATTAGGGTGCTTCTTATACAGCACAACAAGGTAATCGCGTACGCATCAAGACAATTAAGGGAATATAAAATTCGATATCCCCACACATGAGCTTGGGCTCGTGGCAATAGTTGTGCCCTAAATATTGGAGGCACTACTTGTATGGAGAGAAGTACGAGATTTACACAAGCCATAAGTGCTCTAGTGCATTTTCACGCAGAAAGAGCTCAACATGTGCCAAATGAGGTGGTTAGAGCTAATCAAGGATTACGATTATGAGATTCTTTATCATTCGGGGAAAGCCAATGTGGTGGCTGATGCCCTTAGTAAAAAGGAGAGACTCAAGATGATAATGTCTTTGAGAGAGTTTATAAGAGATTTTGAGAAAATGGAAATAGAAGTGAAGGTAACCGGAGCCGGTACCGAAAAGCTGTTTGAGATTGCAAGACAGACCAAATTATTGGAAAAGAACATATTGTGCCAGAAAAAGAGATGAATGAAGGCAGAGAGCCAACAAATAGATATGAGATTAATACCGAGAAAGATGATAAGGGAATAATGAGGTATTCCTATAGAATTTGGGTTCCAAATGTTTAAGAGCTTAAAGATGAGATCCTAGATGAAAGTCATAGTTCAAGGAATAAGATTTAGGGCAAACCCTGAATGTGATAGTCAGGGAGGACGCCATCAAGATAGAAGGAACCCATAACATAATGAAGTGGAAAATGAGGATTTTAACGTATAAGATAACCCCAAGTATGGGAGAAGGATGAAACATTTCATACTGAGAAAATAGAAGTCGAGCAAGATAAGAAGACCCGAGATGGTACTCCTATATGGAAATTCATGGACCTGTCTAAACAGAACTTATACTTTTATTCCCAACCACCACCTTGAGGAAACAATGCGGTAGGAAATTCTTTCATGACCTTTAAGTCGCTAAGCTCTCAGAGTTCCAAGGAACAGTTTGACCCAGTCAAGGCAAGAGCCTGGCTAAAGGAAATATAGGAATCATTTGAGATTGTAAATGATGGACGAATCACAAAAGACTATTTTTGTCACTTACCCTCCTAAGAGAAGGGCCACCACTGGTGAAAGACAAAGAAAGGCACGGAGCCAGAGGTTAGAATAAACTGATTAAAGTTCAGTCAATTGTTTTCAGGAAAGTAATTCCCAAGGTTATGGAGATAGTGTAAAAGCTTTAGAGTCAGAACAAAAGCGGACGAGTATGATGAAATATGAAGCTAAGTTGTAAAAGTTGTCAAGATTCGTTCTGATGACAAGAATCCCAGAACGATGTGATGCTTGAAGTCAATGATTAGTGGGTTCATGAAATAATGATAAGAGAAAGGAAAATAAAAAGAAACTGAAGTGGAAAGGAATATAAAGGCAGTAGAGTGTGAGGAATGATAAAGGAGTTGGGTATGAGGAAACCCTAAAGACTCGTACAATAGAAATAGAAAAGTATATAATCGTCAGGATGAGGGTGATTCACCATGAGTTAAAATTGATGGTGGAAGGCATAAGAGATACATATATTTTATCCCCTGTAAGTTGGGAGGATTCGAGGAAACCTTGAGATAGTTCGAAGGATAAATAATAAGACGCGGATAGACTGAGGAGACAAGGAAGTAAGAAATTAGGAAAATTGGATGAAAGAAGTGACCTTCAAGAATATGAAGTGTAAGACCGGTGGCTTGATACCCAGAAAGGGAGACGCCAGATATGAAAGATATCCCAACATTGAGATAACTGTTGAGATAAACAACAAAAGTAAATAAGGAATTATTAAGAAGAAGTTCACGTTGAACATGACCAATATCTTCCAGAACATCCATGTTATCGTTACCAAATTAGGCAAGAAAAGCGGATAACCGTTGTTATCTTTTAGAGGCCATATTGATTGACCTCATTTGGAATACATATGTTATTGTAAAATTAGGCATATACTATCGAGGTGGGAATGATTGAATAAGACACCCTCATCAGGGATATATGACTTGATTTATCCATGGAAGGATGCATGTACTTTTTCTAAAGGTGGAATTAAGGATAGAATATCGGTAACTTAAAATGAATCCCAGGGGAATGCATAAAGGTTGGCATTTCACCCGTAATAGGGATAGTATGAGTTTGACAGTATGAATTGGAAAAGATTAAGGTAATAACAACCTTTAAGAATCAGTGGAGAAATTTTTCAGAAGTATATAGACAATGATTTTGGTATTAATAAATGGTATCTTGATATGCCCTGTATCTAGGGAATACAGGAGGGACGATTCAAGGATAACCTTAGAGGTTTTACAAGGAGAAAGGTAATATTCAAAATTCTCAAGAATAGAAATGTTGATAAAGGAAATATGACGTAATTATAATGATGCCAAGTGGGGCACGTGTTAAACCACGAGAAAATATGGATCGAACCAGTAAGGGTCGAAATTGTTCAGGGCAATTAGGACTTAAGATAAAAGATGTTCTAAGTATGATTGAGAGTCAGTCGTGACAGTGATTAACCTCTAAAGACTGAGACAATAACTTATGGAAAAATGGTGATATTTTTTTTTCTCATCAGATTTGAAGGAAAACATCTTCACATAAGCTGTGATTGAAATGAGGTAGAAAATTATTTGGAGGTGGTTAAAATGACATTGACTATAAGGAAATTTTACTATAAGGAAAGGCCAAAGAGGTGGCCGACACTTTAAAGGTAAGAGGATAATTATAGGCGCTTGTGCCAAAGGAATACAGTAATGATGGTTAAAGCTATGCAGGTTGTATTATGGTTTAGAAGATTGACATTCCTTCTGATGACTGTGCAATACCCATCCGTAATAGTAGTTGGTAAAGGTTTAATTCGTGTAATCGCCATGAGCGGGCTATCTATCTCAGAAGATACTATCTTAAGATAAGCCAGGACCATGTTTCAAAAAGGACTAGACGAACCCTTGAGTTAAGTCTTCTATTTAAGGTATACGATTAAGAATGGTATTAACCTGCTATCGTTGCTTTGACGGGAACTCTTCTGCAATTTTATCTACTTCATGTCATGAAAGTACGTCAGAGTTTAGAGTGTTCTTCATGAATTGTGATTGGTGGTTATGTTAACTCCTTAGAAGAATTCTATATGAGATGTATGGACTCCGTATGGTTAGATATTAAGATTTCATGGAAAGTGAACGACGACAGTAGCTCAGTAGTGGACCATAGTAGTGCAGCAATGATTCTCCGAGTAATGAGCTGATTACAACCGTGAGAGTTGTATTGGAATGGATGTTGAGATTGAGTACCACTAATCGGGTCGTGGTAGTGTATAAGTTATCATTGATAGACTAATTAAGTAGAGTATCTACCTATTGAATATTTATTCCCTTTTATGAAAAGAGAGTCGTATTACTATATGAGGAAGGTTGCGGTGCAAGCATAGAATTCTAGTAACGATGATGTCTAGAATGAGATCCCAGGTTCGATTTTTGATATCAAGGGAGTTTCAAAGGTGATTGTGTATAAGCTCGAGGAAGGGCATGGGTCCATAGAATGACGGACGGAATAGCAAAAATATTTAAGCATGCGAAATGCGATACGATAATACTTGATGTTGATATATATACACATATGTTTTGTTCTCCTATGACAAACCTCTATAATTCATAGGTAGGTTCCAAGCCAGATATTTTGTGGCAGTATATTTTTTTTTCATATATACAATTCTCTTCAATTCGTTCTTTTCTCTTCTTTTCATTTCATGTAAGCTGAGAAGAACAACCCTTCCAGAAGGGGAGGTATTGCCGAATGACTATCTATCTGTGTGATAGAAGCCTAGTAGGATACCAACTATTGTTTAATTGCTTGTCAAGTACTAAAGGCTGGCCACCTTCTGTACTAACTATGTGATATAACAAGTGTTCATGATCATAGTGATCTCTCAACAAATTCCTTTACTTCTATATGATTGATCAAACTTTGGGAAATAGAAACAGCTGAAAAAGGAGTAGTAAAGTTGTGGTGGTATTCGGAATGGAAACACATTCGTGATACTAAGGTTGACGTGGTTATTAAAAGGTTATAGAACGCTAACGAGCAAAAGTATAACCAGTATAATATTAGGAACGGAAGGTAGTAGAGATTACGAACTGGAAAAGAATAGGTATTGAGAAGCAAAAGCTCTAATGCTAAAAGCTATAATGAGAGTCTGTGCAATAGACTTGAAAGAAATTGGAATGATCACTTAACACGGATTGAGTTTTCTTACGACAATAGATCATATGTCAGTATTGAGGTATCGCCTTATGAGATCCTTGAGGGAAGACAATGTCGATCTCCCTTATGTTAGGATGAAGTTGTAGAGCGCAAGATACTCGGACCCGCAGTAGTCCAAAGGACCAGGGATATAATAGATCTAATCAGAGGACGGCTGGTAGTAACCCAAGATGGACATAAGAGGTATGCTGATTTGACTCAAAAGGACAAAGAGTATGAAATAGGGGACCTAGTAATGTTATAGGTATCCCTTGGAAAGGATTGATGAGGTTCGGAAAGAAAGGAAAGCTAAGTCTACAATTTGTTGGACCCTTGGATATATTAAGACGTTTTGGGAAGTTAGCATATGAGCTAGCCCTACCCCCGAACATGTAGCAAGTCATAACGTGTTCCACGTATCAATGTTAAGGAAGTATAATTCGGATGCCAGATAAATAGGGGCATATGAGCGAATAGACATGCAACCCGACGTAACCTATATGGAGCAACCAGGAAGGGTTATAGAGTAAAAAGGAACAAGTGCTTAGGAGAAGGGTTATCAAATTATTCAGAGTTTGATGGAAGAACCACAATGTGGGAAAATTTACTCGAGAATTAGAAAGTGCAATGTTAAGAAAGTATCCCTATTCATTTTCTATCTGATTCCGGGACGGAATCCATTTAAGGAGGGGAGACTGTAATAACCCCAATTTTTGGAAATTTTTGAAACCCTTATGAATAGTGATTTTGCAGATTATGCTGAATGAGAAAACTTTTCATGCCACACTATGTAGGGGTTCTGTTATTGATCTTCTGGAATATTATTAGTACTCTATGTGGTATATAAGTGTATGTAAAGATCGTCAGAATCCAATTCCGAACACTTTGATTTTTCCCAGAAACCCACCAGATACAGAAAGAAGTGAGTATAAGGTAACAGGATAAATAAGATTTAAATTCAAGGATTTTAAGGGGGGATCATAAAAAGGAATATAAAATATTGAGGAAGGTTTAGGGGAACCCAATTGATAAGATTCCGGATATGATTCCTCAAACGATAAACGAGAACGAAAGTTAAGCGAACCGTATAACAGATCAGCGGTCATTAGGCAAGCAATTAGGAGTTAATCAAGGAGGTTAGGGATGATGATGTCATCAAACCAACAAGAAGAAGACAAGTGTAACAAGATGACCTAAGCTTGATGACCTAAGCATGACAAGTGGGAAGGATTGGTTGGTTGATTGTGAGCCACACATTTTTCACCATGGTAAAAATTTAATTTAATTCCAAGACAAAAGGAAGCAACCAACCAACAAATATCATAACACAAATACAAATTGAAAGTTGACTTTCCCATTTCAAGAAGAAAGCTCTCGGCTAAAACAAACCCAGCAACTTCAAACTGCCATATCTTCTTCAATACTCACTCAAATGTTGTGTTCTATAGCTCGTTGGAAAGGTATTGAGATGGCCTACAACTCTTATTCACAAGTCTATTCTAAATAAGCATGGTAAGACCCTCATTTTTACAGTTCTTTAAATCGGACTTTTAGAAACTTCAAAGCCTAACTTTGTGTTCTTGATTTTTTTGGAAAGATCAAGCTTGTAGGAGGCTCCATAAGGCTTCCTAGTAACTTTCCACCCTCCAAGAAAGGTATAAATCTTCACACCCTTTAGTAATAAGTTTGAATGTTGAAGTTTGGAGATGGTTTGGATGGATGAGTAGTAATTTGAATGATAAGCATGATTCGAGCTTAATTGTTAAGTAGTTTAGTTGAATTTGGAGATGTTATAATATATGATTGGATTGAGATCCTTGAGCTTATTATGACTGAAATCATCAGCATTGATGTGTATCTTGAGTTGTTGTTGATTGGTAGTTGGACTGATATGATTTGGAATGGTAAAAAATTTGGAAATCGCGTAAACATAGCCGTCGTAATATCCGATTTACTTTAGACTGCTTTTGTTCATAACATTAGGACCCGAGAACTCCCTGCTAGGTTTTGACCATTGCCATGTTTAGATAGTTCATGTTATGAGTTTCGTTTTGATATGTGGTTCGTTTGATTCCGATGTACGGTTTAGGAGAAACGGCCGTTTTAAGTAACGACGTTTCACGAACGAAATATTACCCCTCGCCTTACTTTGAAACATAGGTTAAAGACCTTAAAGGACTAATTGGAGTATGAAACATTTATGTAAAGTGTAATAGGCAGTTGGTAAGACACTCGCGAAGGAATCGCCTTAAAACTCGTAATGGTTAATTTATTAAAAATGGTGGAGCCGAGGGTACTCGAGCGACTTAAGAGAATCAGTAAGCGCAAAGCGAGCGTTAGAGTCTAATTCGGTTAAAGTATAGATTTACAAGTGACTTCGGTTTAATTCCAACTTATATGTTGTTTATAGGTTACCAGACTCGTCCCGAGCCATTTGTAACCCCCAGTCGCTCAGGAAAGTTTTCCACCCGTATAACTGTTGTTGTGATGTATATGTGTATATGCATGATCTTGCGATAAATGCATATTTGTTATTAGCAAATTCTTGCGATATATTGTAGCATGTGATATGGTATATATGCATGCATGTTTCATATTCTTGATTTATATATATCTGTTGGTTTAATGCTTATAGTTGCATAATATCTATGCTAGAAATAAGCAGTAGTTGCGTATACCCTTAGTATAGGGGACCCAGGGTGAACATATTTCTAAACCGGGAGTCGATATTCCCGAGTATATTATATATATATATTTTTATATATATATAGGGTTATAGTTTTCAAAACTATTAATCGAATAAGGTTTATTCAATAACTTTAACTTTTATTTTATTTAATGAATATTATTACGAATATTCATTCGAGGGCTTATGACTCCTTTTATTTTATTTAATGAATATTATTTGAATATTCATTCGAGGGCTTATGACTCCTTTATATTATTTAATGAATATTATTTAAATATTCATTCGAGGGCTTATGACTCCTTTTATTTTATTTAATGAATATTATTTGAATATTCATTCGAGGGCTTATGACTCCTTTATATTATTTAATGAATATTATTTGAATATTCATTCGAGGGCTTATGACTCCTTTATATTATTTATTGAATATTATTTGAATATTCATTCGAGGGCTTATGACTCAGTTTAAATTATTTAATGAATATTATTTGAATATTCATTTGAGGATCTATGACTCCGATTATTTGTTGAAATATATACTTTATTTTATTAAAGAATAAGGTGTCGATAATCAAACTTATCTTTGATTATTCAAATAAATATAGTACTTTCGTATAAGTATATCTTTGGTTATTTAATACTCATTTCAAGTATAAGTCTAACAACTTCTACTTCAATTATTTGTATAAAGATTATTCTTTATGGGAATATTATTTAAATAATAATATTCAGACATTTGCTAAATATATTGGGACTTATTTACTTCAATAAATCAGCATTACTCCAAACACTCTTTAAAGTGTTTTCGAGTCTTCAAAATGATTTTTAAAAGTTAGAGCGGATCCCAAAACTCATTTTTATATTTAAGATCTTCCTTTTAAATGGGATTTAAATACTCGCTCAAAACCTGAGGGATCCGGCTCTGTGGTGTATTTTATATTCGCAACGAGGTTGCTGTTTTGGTAAATGAATTGATTACTTACCCAACGTTCGGGAAGTAAGTCCATCTATCGAGTCGGCATAAGCAACATGGGCTCAGTGGGCGTCCGTGATAGTGTAAGTGGCTCAGTGGGAGTCCATCAAATGCGTAAGTGGCTGAGTGGCAGTCCAGCATAAGGTCCTATTGCGACCAGGGTGATGACCAGTGGGGAATTCGTCCATCTACTAGTAGAAAAGGTTACTTATTGGAATCTTTGCCTGATCAGCAAGATATCAGGTTTATGCCAAGGTTTTCTCCTTTCCAAATTCATTGGATATTGCAACTCTCTTTATAAATTTCATAACAGAGGTTTTCAAGGAGTGTATAAAATGTATATATATAGGTGTATATATATATCGGGATTTAATAAAGTATCTCATAACTTCATTATTTATAATGATATTCAAAGATTGAATCTATTCAAATCTTGTCTTGTACTCTCTTCTATGTGATGAACTTTTGAACTGATTATAACTTGAACGGTGATAGTTCAAGTAATATTTGGAAAAGATATAAGTATATTGGGGTATCTTGTAACTTCATATTTTCAACTTATATCTAGTTAATGATTATCTTATGCATATCAAAGATTTTCAGAAAAACGTTGAGACAAGGGTAGATATATGAGATCACCTTGCAACGATATTTTTATACAGTTATAAACTGGAACTCTGTGTATATTATGCATGGAAGAGGACTTCCAAGATTTTGAAAAGTATATATGTATATATACTGAATATTTTGCGACTTCATCGCATTAAGATATCAAACTTGGTTCATTTCTTTTGACCAAGACTTTCATGAGTACTATGAGAAGGCTCATATATTGTTAATCATTATACATATTATTTTGGTGGGCTTGCTGCTCACCCTTGCTTTCTTCTTTCATCACACAACAACAGATAGAAAAGATGAACAGGACCAAGCTCCCGATTCGCAAGTGGTTAGAAAACATTCCGCAGTCTTCTGGAAGCGTTGATGCCGCCGTAGCTGAGGTAGGAGCTACCAATAGGCTACGTTTTCAACTATTGATGAACCAGACTTATGTATAATATGAATTGTAATAATGGCAAGGAATATGTAAATTTATTCAGAACCTTTTTAAGGTGTAACGGTTTATAATTATGGAATATAAGGACTTGTGTTATTTTTGAGTGTTCATCTCTGAGACTATAACTTGTGGTGTGTGTGTTTATTGTGGGGTCACAGTACAGAGTAGTTGATTATTTATTAAGATTGGGTGTTATTAAGGGAAATGGAACTCGTGACAACCCGGATCCCCGACCCCGGATTTGGAGGTGTTACATAACAATTGGTATCGAGGCAAGCTCTTGAAGAACAAAGAGTTTAAAGATCACAAAAAATAGCAAGATGAACAAGAAGGATGTTGGAGTCAAGATTCCTTTTCTGGACAATGATAATTACCATCACTGGAAAGTAAAGATTCATCTTCATTTACTTTCTCAAGATGAGGCCTATGTAGATTGCATAGAGAGAGGCTCTCATGTACCAATGAGAGCTACAACTGGAAATGAGCCATCAGTTCCCAAGCCAAGGCATGAATGGTCAGATCTTGATATTGAACAAGTCAGGAATGACAAGAAGGCCATGAATATTCTGTTTAATGGAGTTGATGGTGACATGTTTGATAACATCATCAATTGCAAAACTGCCAAGGAAGTTTGGGATACAATTCAGATTATCTGTGATGGCATTGAACAAGTTAGAGAAAAAAAGATGCAGCTACTAATTCAGCAATATGAGCATTTCCACTTTGAAGAAGGTGAAACTCTCACTGATATCTTTATTAGATTTCAAAAGCTACTAAATGCTCTAAAGATGCATGGAAGAGTCTACCAAACCAAAGATTCTAACCTCAAATTTCTGAGATCCCTACTAAAAGAATGGAAACCAATGACAGTTTCCTTGAGAAACTCACAAGAATACAAGGAGTTTACACTAGAGAGACTTTATGGAATTCTAAAGACTTATGAGCTTGAAATAGAGCAAGATGAAAGAATGGAGAAAGAGAGAAAGAAAGGAGGAGCCATTGCACTGGTTGCTGAGTTAGAAAAGAAAAGGAGATGAAGATAGAAGTTGTTGAGTCTACTTCAAAGGTCTGTGAAAAGAAGGGCAAGGGGCTGGTAGCAGAAAATGAAGATTCTTAGAGCTAAGATGACATGGAGAATATTGATGAACATCTAGCATTTATTTACAAAAGATTTGCCAAGCTCAAGTTCAAAAAGAACTTTGGATCAGCTAAGACAAATAGAAACATGGTGGATAAATCAAAATTCAAATGTTTCAAATGTGGCTTGGCAGGGCACTTTGCCAGTGAGTGTAGAAAGTCAGATTCCAGCAAGAAGAAGTTTGAGCTTGTGAATTATAAACAAAAATATTTTGAGTTGCTCAAACAAAAGGAAAGGGCTTTCATTACACAAGAAAATGACTGGGCAGCAGATGGTCTGGATGAGGAAGAGGATGTCAGCTATGTCAATCTAGCCCTAATGGTCAAGTCTGATGAAATAGAGACAAGTTCTTCAAGTAATCAGGTAATCACCACTAACCTTGCACATTTATCTAAAGCTGAGTGTAATGATGCAATAAATGACATGTCTACATAATTATATCATTTGCGTGTTACACTTAAGTCTCTTACTAAGGAAAATGCTAAAATCAAATCAAATAATTTGTTTTTAAGTGAGAGGAATAAGGGGCTAGAATCTTAGTTCATTGAATTTGAAAAATTGAGAATTAAGTATAAAATTGCTAAGGATGAATTAACTGAGTCCTTGAAGAAAGAAGAGATCTTGAAGAAGCAACTTGAACGAGAACAGGAGGTGATTAAGGCATGGAAAACATCTAGAGATGTTCATGCTCAAATCACCAAAGTTCAAGGTATTGAGTCATTTTGTGATGCAGCCTGGAAGAAGAATAAGGAGAAGCTGGAATCCAATTTGGTTGAAGGACTGCTAACAGATGTGGACTCGACGGATAATGAGAATCATCCATCGGATAATCAAAAGGATTATCCGTCGAATGATATAAATCCTCATCCGTCGGCTGTGAGCAAACCTGTGAGTAAAGCCAAACTCGCCAAGTTGAATGAAAAATATGGATCAGTTTCCAAAAACTTCATTTCAGGAGAATCTAGTCAAGTGAAGAAGGAGAAGAAAGTGAATGTTGGTTATCAGTCCATCAAGCAATTGAATGACAAACTAGAAAAGATTGAGGTTAAAACAGAGGCTAAAAGGAAAAACAATAGAAATGGTAAAGTAGGGATTAACAAGCATAACAACTACACACCTGATAAGTATGCTCCAAGAAAATTCTATGTTAAGTGTGGTAGTGTAAAGCATCTGTCTGTTAATTGCAAAACTGTCATGCCTACTTCCATATTTGTGCCACCTCCTTTTCCCAACATGAATGCCATGCCTTCTATTCCTATGAATGTTATGTCTACACAGAATATGAATGCACAATTTTCTAATATGCCATTTGTACCTAATCCTTATTATGCTGCTTTTAGTATGCCTCAAATGCCATTTAGTATGCCCTACTGGAATAACATGTTTACTAATAACATGCCATTTCCTGTTAATCAAAATGTGCATGATAATTTTGTTACAATGAATGGTTTCAAAGGTCCAACTGAAATGACTAAGGATGAATCTGATATCCCCAAGTCAAATGAGATCAAACCTAAGAAACAGAAAAACAAAGCTAACAAGGCAGGACCCAAGGAAACTTGGGTACCAAAATCAACTTGATTTGATTTTAATGTGTGCAGGGAAACAGAAAGAATCTGTGGTACTTGGATAGTGGTTGTTCAAGACACATGACTGGTGATTCTACCCTACTCACAGAGTTCAAGGAGAGAGCTAGCCCAAGTATTAACTTTGGAGATGACAGCAAGGGTTATACTGTGGGATATGGCTTAATTTCAAAAGACAATGTCATCATTGAGGAGGTTGCCTTAGTGGATGATCTCAAGCATAATTTGTTGAGTATCAGCCAGATGTGTGACAAAGGCAATTCAGTAACCTTCACCTCAGAAGCCTGTGTTGTAACAAACAAGAGAAGCAACAAAGTGGTTCTCACTGGTGTGAGAAAAGGAAATGTGTACTTAGCTGACTTCAACTCATAAAATGCAGAATATGTTACTTGTCTTCTCAGTAAAGCAAGTCAAGATGAAAGTTGGATATGGAACAAGAAGCTATCCCATCTAAACTTCAAGACCATGAATGAACTTGTAAAGAAAGAACTGGTTATATGCATTCCTCAAGTGGAGTTTTCTAAGGATGGACTGTGTGATGCTTGCAAAAAGGGAAAGCAAATTAAAGCATCATTCAGAAAGAAGCTTGATTCAACAATTGAAGAACCTTTACAACTGCTACACATGGATTTGTTTGGACCAATCAATGTGTTGTCAATCTCAAGGAAAAGATTTTGTCTAGTAATTGTAGATGATTTCTCAAAGTTCTCTTGGACATATTTCCTTTAGTCTAAAGATGTGGCTAGTGAAATCATCATCAATCACATAAGGCAAGTCAACAATCATCCTGATTTCAAAGTTAGAAGAATCAGGAGTGACAATGGAACTGAGTTCAAGAATTCTGTCATGAGAGCATTTTGTGAAAAAAATGGAATTTTACATGAGTTTTCAGCAGCAAGAACTCCACAATAAAATGGAGTAGTGGAAAGAAAGAATATATCACTTATTGAACCTGCAAGGACAATGCTTGAAGAATCTAAGTTACCGACATATTTCTGGGCTGAAGCTGTAAATACTGCATGCTACACTCATAATATTTCTCTAGTTAATCAAGCAAAATGCATGACTCCCTACCAATTGTTCAAGAATAAGAAACCAACTCTAAATTTTCTTCATGTATTTGGCTGCAAATGTTATATCTTGAGAAATCAAACTGATCAGAATGGGAAGTTTGATGCTAAAGAAGATGAAGGAATTTTTGTTGGATATGCTGTTAGTAAAGCATATAGAGTCTACAATCTGAGAACCAATATTGTTGTGGAATCAATACATGTTGTGTTTGATGATAAAAAGATTGAAGGACTACAAGATGGAGATTACCATGAGAGCCTCAAATTTGACAATGTGGAGATGGTTAATGATGAGAGTGATGATGAAAGTGATCAAGAAACAGTATCAAAGGATAATGGAAAAAAATCCACCACCAATGAAGCACAAAATTCAACATATGTCGAGTTGTAAAATGCTTCATCCGTCGGGAGACAATCTGCTTTATTCATCGGGAGACAACCAGCTTCATCCGTCGGTACTCAAAATTCACCATCCGTCGGGTCATCAAATATAGCTGAAAGTCAGAATAGATCACTTACAGAAAGTTCCCTTTTCTCAAATCAAAGATCCATAAACTAAGGGGGAGTTTCTAATAATCAAAACTCAATCACACATCAAGACAACAATGAGGCCTCTTCATCAATAGCTAATCTACCTCAACAAAGGAAATGGAAAAAGGATCACCCCTTTGAGCTCATCATTGGTGATGTATCTTTCCGAGTTCAAACAAGGAGAGCAACTCAAGAAGAATGTCTATATAGCAGCTTCCTCTCTAAGAAAGACAAAAGAAGGTAGAAGAAGCTTTGTTGGATCCTGATTGGATTTTAGCTATGCAGAAGGAGCTAAACCAATTTGAAAGGAATAAGGTATGGAAGCTGGTGCCCAAGCCTAAAGGGAAGAATCCAATAGATACCAGATGGGTATTCAGAAACAAGATGGATGAAAATGGCATAGTAGTCAGGAACAAAGCAAGATTAGTTGCTAAGGGCTATTGTCAACAAGAAGGAATAGATTTTGATGAAACCTTTGCTCCTGTTGCAAGACTTGAAGCCATCAGAATTTTCTTAGCCTATGCATCCCATGCCAATTTCAAGGTCTATCAAATGGATGTCAAAAGTGCCTTCCTGAATGGAGATTTGGAGGAGGAAGTCTATGTTAGTCAGCCTCCTGGTTTTGAAGATCCAAATTTTCCAGAATATGTCTATTATCTTTTGAAAGCAATTTATGGACTAAAGCACGCACCTAGAGCCTGGTATGACATTTTGTCAAAGTTTCTTTTAGAGAATCACTTCACTAGAGGTACTGTAGACAAAACTTTATTCTTTAGAAATGTTAATGGCTCTAGTATACTTGTCCAAATTTATGTAGATGACATTATTTTTTGCTCTACATATGAAAAACTTTGTAAAAAGTTTTCCAAATTGATGCAAAGTGAGTATGAAATGAGCATGATGGGAGAATTAACTTACTTTCTTGGTTTGCAAGTTAAGTAAGTTAGTGATGGAATATTCATTAGTCAAACTAAATATATTTATGATCTTTTAAAGAAGTTTGAACTAAGGGATTGCACATCTGCAAAAAATCCCATGGCCACTGGAACTAAGATTGAATTAAACACTACAGAAAGGTCTGTGGATATTTCAAGTTATAGGGGCATGGTTGGCTCACTTCTGTACTTAACAGCTAGTAGGCCAGATATAATGTTTGTACATGTCTTTGTGCTAGATTTCAGGCTGATCCTAGAGAATCTCACTTAGTAGTTATTAAGAGAATTTTCAGATATCTCAAGGGAACACCAAAACTTGGCATTTGGTACCCTAGAGATTCTGGTTTTGATCTAACTGGTTATTCAGATGCAGACTATGCAGGTTGTAGAATTGATAGAAAAAGTACAACAGGAACCTGTCAATTTCTAGGAAACAAGCTTGTGTCATGGTTCAGTAAAAAGCAAAATTCAGTTTCTACTTTTACAGCTGAAGCTAAATATATTTCTGCTGGCAATTGTTGTGCACAGATTTTGTGGATGAAAAACCAATTGCTAGACTATAGTCTGCAAGTTGAAAGGATTCCTATTTTCTGTGATAACACAAGTGAAATTGCCATCACTGAAAATCCAGTACAACATTCAAGAATAAAGCACATAGACATCAAATACCATTTCATAAGGGAACATGTAATGAATGGTACTGTGGAACTACATTTTCTTCCAAGTGAAAAGCAGCTTGCAGATATATTTACCAAGCCACTGGATGTATCCACCTTTTCAAGGTTGGTAAGTGAGTTAGGTATGCTAAATTACTCTTGAATCTTTATAGATAATTTGCAAGTTGTAATGCAACCAGAAATTTAATTGATTTTTCAGTGTTGGATGAAATTTTGGCTAAGTCAAAATTTACATCCCGACGGATGATCATTATCCATCGAGTTTGATCATCCGTCGGAATATAATTTGTTAGCAAAATAAATTATTTTTCTGGAATATTTTATAACTCGACGGATAACTATTTATTCTCATCCGTCGAATTGTCTGAATCTTAGCCGTTAATTTCCTGAACATTATCCATTACAGTTTGTAAGCATAACACGACGAATAATTGATGGAATTTTTACAATTTATTTTTTAAACAGCTATTTTGGGCAATTCTTATTGATCACTTTATTTTACTTTATTATTTTTGACAGTTATTTTTTGAGATAGTATAAAAGCATAATTCATTTTCATTTCTTTTTTTTATCATTCTCAAATCATCTGCTCTAACTTCTCTCTTTCTCAAAAGCACTTACCCTCTCTCTCTGCAAGTTTTTACTCTCTAACAATGGCACCAGTCGTCAAGATAATGTCTCAAACTGGATACATCTATGAGAAGAACAACTTCACTGCTCTTGTGAACAAGGGGATTCAACAGTCTGGCGACTATCACAAGATGATGGATTTTGTGAAGAACTGCAAACTCAACTATGCCATGCTGGAATCACCCACCATATACTGTGAAGTTGTTGAAGAGATGTGGACGACTGCAACATACAACTCAGCTGATAAGACTATCACTTTCACTATTAAAGGTAAGGAATTCTATGTTAATAGTGACATTGTTAAAGCATGTTTCAAAATTCCTGATAATACTATAACTTCACCACACACAGACACTGACATTATTAATATGCTTAACTCCATGGGCTATGCACTCTTTACTTCTAAATTAAGTGAAATTAGGAGGTTGGGTCTTAGGAAGGAATGGAGTTATTTATGTGATGTAGTTACCAAGGTATTTTCTGGTAAAATCAGTAATTTTCATTCAGTTAATATCTCTATGCTTAACATGCTTTACATGCTTGTAACTGATAAAATTTTCAACTTTAGTGATCTTTTTATAATTGAGTTGGGGTTTAAGTTACGAGAGCTAAATAAGAGGGGTAAAAATGTTTACAATGCTAGATTTTTAATGATGATTGCTAACCACCTCTTTGAGGATATTATGCTTGAGAACCCAACCAACAAATTAGATTGTTGGGTTCAAGAAAGGAGAATCATTGCAGATTTGAACAGGGCAAACCATCACAAAGAGGTGCCACTCTTCAATTTTCCTGTTATGGAGGTACCTCAGGTAAGTGAGGTAAGTTCATCTGTCTCTACTCTTCCAGCCCCACACACTTCTTTGCATTCTAGTGTAGCTATGGCAACTATGTCATTGACCCAACAGTTGCCTACCCAAGCTGCCAAACCCAAAATTTTAAAAACCAAGACAAAGAAAGCCCCCTCTGGTGTCTCTCAAAAGATGCCAGTTGTAAAATCCACCAAACCAAAAGAGGGGGGTGTGAAGGTGGGTAAAAAAGGTGAGGGACAGGGTGAACATCAAAGAAACCTTAAGGATAAGGTTGGAGAGGTGAGTGTTTCCCAGCCTAGACACACTGCAGTTTCCCAACAAACTGCAGTGCTTAATAAGGATATAAGCTCATTGCTAGTTGCATCCTCCCAAAAGGATGTGACTTTTGAACAAAGCTCTCAACCAAGAGCACAGGCCAAAAGGGTAAGGGACACAAGCTCACCCCAAACCTATACTAGAAAGAAGAAACCAAAGACCCTTGGGGATACACAGGGCTCACACACTGTGCAAACTGGTGCTAAAGACACAGCCACTGCACCTTCTCAAAGTCAGTTTGATGTGGCTCAAACAAATATGGAGTCACAACCAAAATCTCTAACAATTGAAGCCCCTAAAACACCAAACTCTCCCACAGACTCCTTGGATATTGACATGATAAACACATCACTTCCAAATTCTCCATCTTTAACTCTCTTGGAGAAGCCAAAAATCCAAGCAAGTGAGCATCATCCTTTAAATGATTTGTTGGCTCCTTTGCTATTTCTTTCTGAGACTGTTGAGACATCTGTTCCAAAATTTTCATCAATCTGCACAGAGTCTACAATAGTCTCCACTCCAAACTCATTTATTTCTACTCTCTCGATCGATATTGTTCATCCGTCGAGTAGTGATTGTATCCCGACGGATAAGCTTAACAGCAGTTATTAGTCGGATAATCAAACTGCTAACCCGACGGTATCGATTATCCGTCGAGTGTCTCTGCACATCTTCAAATTTCATCAATTATCACAAGTGCAGAAGACTTAGTGGTAGTGCAATCACTCCTAGGATTGAGGGAAGGGAGTGAAATGAGTGAGATTATGGGTTGATCCCAGGAAAAAGGAGAGGAAAAGAGTGAACAAATGCAATCCATTTCTTCAGGATTGGCAAAAGTGAGTGTGAGGAGTCCCACCTTAGATGGTGAAGGTGAGGGTGTGAGGGTGGGGAGCCAAGGTGGAGAGAAATGCTTGTACAGGAGTGATAAGGGTGGAAACCATTGCAAGTGAGTCAATGAGTGTCAATGATGCAGAAAGGGAAAGGCTATTTCAGCAAGAATATCAAGCTGTTATAGATTCCATTTCCCTGGATGCTGAGACATTTACTCACCCTGTGACAGCTTACCAAACTCTAGCTGTACAGGGCAATGAGGAGGCTGAAAGATTGCTGAATTTGGTGCATACAACACAATCTTTACAAAGAGCAAAGGATGCAATCACTGCTATGCCTTCCAACATTGGCAGTGATTTGGAACTGGATGAGACTTCTTTTGGGAATGATGGTGATGATGACGAGGAAGATAGCATGGACATAGGGGGAGATGCAGATATTCCTGCCTGGATGCTCACAAAAGAATGCTCCTACTCACATCTCCAATCAACACTTTTCAAGCTGATTCATGACACCCAAGCAGCCATTCAGGCATCTTCCAATGCTAGAACAAAACAACTACTCAAAGCACATCTTGAAGCACTCCAGCTGCATAAGATTCAAGCCCTCTAACACAGTTAGAGTGTGGATTCCATCAAGCAGGAAATTTCTGAAGTCAAGCAGGATGTTATAGAAAGGATGGATGCTAGACTCCCTGCAACCACCATGACTGAAATTGCTCACAAACTTAGGAAGGAGGCTGATCTAAACATGAAAGTTGAAGCCATGGACTCAAGACTATCTGCTGTAGAGAAGTCAATGGCCAAGATACTACAAAATCAAGAAGCTCAGACTGCATTACTCCAACAATTGGTGGCAGCTCAACTCTCACCCACACAACTTGATGATAACAAAAAGGGGGAGAAAGGATCAAGTGAGGGGGAGAAACAGCTTAACATTCAAGTTAGTAAAGTAATTGTGCCTACAATTGCTTTCACCAAGCCACCAACAACAAACAGTATTGATCTAATAAATGAAGCAACAACCACATTGAGAGCAGCTGAGAAGAAACAGTTGAGTCCAATCAACTGGGAGAAAATTGATGAGGATATACAAAAGAGATTTGGGTTAGTAAAGAAGCCAGAAAAATCAGCCATTCATCACTCTCAAGTCAGGCAAATATCTGTGAATGAAATGAGCATGAAGAATCTGGAAAGAGGACAACCATCCTGCATTAAATCTCCGAAGGCTAAGCTACTTTTGAAGCCAATGGTAAACTATCCAAAATCTTCAATAAAGAACCCCTTGGACACAGTGTATGAGACACCAAAGCCTGATGAAAAGAAGCTATTGGCCAGGTCTATAGCATTCTACAAGGATCCAGCTGATTCAACATTAAAAAGAAGAATTGCTAAAGTTTTCAGGAATGGTAAGGAAATTTGTGTGATGGTTGGACACCCTCAATTTGCTGAAGCAAAGAGAGAAGAAAAGGCAAGATTGAAGCAAGAAAAGAAGCAAGCTGCTCTACATGCTAAAAAGGTCAAACAAAAGAAGGAGCAAGCTGCTATCTTGGCCAAGCTACAAGCTGTGAAACCTTCACAACAAGTTTCTGCACAACCATCTGAAACAGTTGAATCTCAAGATCAAGAAATGCAAAATGCACCTCCACAGACAAAGAAGCCAAGGTACAAGAAAAGAATCAAGAGAAAATTGGACTTCAGTGATGAGGAGATGGAAGGGTACTTTCCCAAAGAGTCTACATCACTAACAACTCAAACATCCATGCCCTCTGTGGCACATCAGAATTCAAGATAGATCCATCCAAGAACTTTCATAGTGAACCTCTCATTCCAAAGGATGAGCCAATAGACTAGGATAGTCTACCAATACCTGAACTCAATCTACCTCAATTCATGAAGCCAAAGAAGACAAAGACCAGAGCAGTCAAGAAAGTGAAGTCCTCAACTCTCAGATCCAAATCCCTAACCAAAGCCCAAACCAAAGTCAACAAGGGAGACATAATGTACATCTGTGACATCAAGGAATTCTCATATTTAAACCTCTATCTAGATGAACTGGAAGAAGTTTGAGGGATTGATGCTTAAACAAATCTACCTGAAAGGTTAGTATTCAAGTACAAGGGAGGAAAAGAGATACAATGGCCACTTCACAAGATCCTTCAAGAAAGCCAATATATGTTGATAAAGGTTTATTCATCCTTCAAGAAGTACTTTGGATTTAATGTGACAGCTAGAAGACTTGTTCTAAAGAAGATTGAAGAACTGAGGAGTATTAGAGCCAAAGATGCACTCCCAAAGACTCTAACTATTCCTTACACAGGGAGTAGAGTGCATCTAAGGCCCTACTGGCTGATGGAATTCATGGATGATAAAGGAATTAGAAGATTCTTCAGATTGGAAGACCAATTGAGCATCTCTAGCAATGAGACTCTTTTGGAAATACAAGAAAGGCTAAATCTCTCAGAATATGATGAACTGGAATTCCACAGACAGCTCCAAAATCAGATAGAAGAAAATAAAAGAAAATTGGAAAGAGATCCAGATCTTCAAGGAAATAAATTAATCTGATTAGGCTAGAGGAGCACCTTGAAAATGACTGTGAGCAAATCTGTGTACAATGTGTTAATTGAAGCACTTTACAGTTTTATCTACTTCCATTTATATTTGTATTTTTAGGGTGTTTTGTTATCATCAAGTTTCTCCTAATTTATGGCTACAATTCTAGTAGACATAAATTGGGGGAGATTGTTGTGAATATGTTTTTGACTTGATGATTTTATTAATAAAACACCTTAGTAGATTTAACTTATTGAAAAATGTAGCACTCGACGGATAAGGAATTTAGTCTCGACGGATGATGATTTATTATCAATCGAGTGAGTAGCTTATGTAATAATAAGTCATGTAGCACATTTCTGCAAACACCTTTGTTTAGATTCTGTAGTAGCATATAAGTCATATTGACTTTAATTAGATATGCAGAATAGGTTGATTAATTGTACATAGATGATGTCTTGTAATTCTGCATAAATGAAATGAAGTCAAGTGCCAGATAGCTACTCGACGGATGATCAACAAGGCTACTCGACAGATGATCAACAAGGCAACCCGACGGATGATCATGTACCCGACGGATAATCAATTCAAACATCTGTTGATAGTGACAACACAGTCACATGCGTCGAGTGTATGCAAAAGGAGTGTGGAAGCCTATTCAACTGGGTTTTTGAGAACAAAGAAGCATTGCCATTTCCATGCTATTATGAAGATATTCAAAGATGTTGGAATAGAGTAATGAAGTAGCATAGTATTAGACTTGATAGGTTTTGTTTTATTATCTTGTCTTATTACTGTGTAATCTTGGTGATATATAAACCAAGAGTAGCAATTAGAACAATATAAGACTAAGCAAGTAAATTCTCAGAGAAACATTTGTAAGTTGTATCCTTAGCATTTCTCTGTAAGTTTAGTTGTTCTTATTTGTAAGCAACTGTGAGCTATTCAAGCTTCACAGAGTTCTCTCGATATATATATATATAAATATATATTTATATATATCTAGTGGATAATTTCTAATCCACCAGAAAGTTTTAAATACTTGTGTTTTTATTACTTTGTGTTTTGATTCATATTTTACTTGTTATTCCGCACTTTGCAAATCAAAACACTGTAATATATATCTTAAGTTAGAACATTTTATATTTCGGAAAAAGGTTCAAGAATCTCATTCAACCCCCCTTCTGTAATTCTTGTTGCATTGTTAGGGACTAACATGTTGATACAGTGAAGAATGGAAAAATAGAAGCAAAATATTCTAAGGCAGAAGACTATTCATTCTGGTCACCATAGAAGTGTAAGTATGGTCGCCATAGGGCTCCAGTGGTCGCCATAGGGCTCCAGTGGTCGCCATAGGGCTCCAGTGGTCGCCATAGGGCTCCAGTGGTCGCCATAGAGCTCAATTGGTCGCCATAGAGCTCAATTAGTCACCATAGAGCCACACAGATGTTGGTCACCATAGAAAAAAAGCCAAAGAATACTCCAGTCAAAAATAGAAGCAAAATATTCTAAGGCAGAAGACTATTCATTCTGGTCACCATAGAAGTGTAAGTATGGTCGCCATAGGGCTCCAGTGGTCGCCATAGGGCTCCAGTGGTCGCCATAGAGCTCAATTGGTCGCCATAGAGCTCAATTAGTCGCCATAGAGCCACACAGATGTTGGTCGCCATAGAAAAAAAGCCAAAGAATACTCCAGTCACCATAGAACACTTGGTTGATTTTCCAATAAATTATACAACAGTAATTTAAGGATATTTGTGGACACAAAGCTGCCACCTGTCCAAATGAATTGAAAGTCTACACAGAGAGGCATAATATATAACAATCAAAATTATTATTGTTAAGGAGTTCTGTTCATCTTCTCTCTCACGAGAGGTGATGAAAACAAGAAACAAAGAGAATACAGAGAAGCTTAGCACATTGATATCCGTTTAACTTCTCACCGGAGTAACGTTATAGTGCCCGATTTAACTCTTATATATTCATAAGGGCATCATAATCGTTACCCGGTAATTAAATCCTTAGACAAACAAAAGCTAGATCATTGTATAGGATTTGATTTGTAAATCTTTGTGGTAGCTAGGAACTTTGTTGTTCTTTGATTGTAGCCGTTTAATTTATTTACCGGAGTGTAGCAACACTCATCGAGGATTTATATACGAATATATACTTCCCCGAATATCTTGTGTTATTCGTTTTATTGTACCAAACATTATTCCTCTCAAGAACACGAAACCACTAACTGAATACTAAATCTTATATCCGCTAAAGATTCGAAAGAATTTTTAATTGACTCATTATCGTATTTAACCCCCCTTCTACAATAATTCGGGAACTAACAATTATATCAGAGCTGACTGATTGATACACAAATCAGGATCCTTAAATTAATTTATTTTATTAATTTTCATTTACATAAATTTATTTTGTAAATTTTATTTAACAAATTTATTTTATAAATTTAATTTAAATAAGTTTATATGAAATTAATTTAAATGAATTTATTTTATAAATTTGATTAAATTAATTTATTACTTAAATTTTAGTAAATAAAAATTATTATTTTAAATTAGTATTTCAGGATTTAAGGTGCAAAGTTCAGAATTTTTAGGTGCCATTTTATCTCGGCAATTCAAGGCTAATTAGGTGCCAATTTCGGTTTGTTTGTTGTTGCAATTTCTTGATTTACTTCGGCAGTACATGCACCCAAAGGTTGCCAAAGATTAACAGGAATGGTCACGTGCGAAAAGAAAAAGAATTGGACAGCTCTTATATGTGTGTCATGCTCGAGGAAATTAAAGGAAACTAGGCAGCTCCGAAGGTATGCTGTACATGTAGTCACCATAGAATAATAATAAAAAAAAACGGCGCCCAAGTAATAGGAGTCGCCACAGGCTAAATGGTTTTGGCAGCTAACTAAGGAAGGATACTGTTGACACCAAGGTCGCCATACAGAATGTCTTTTATCTGGTCACAACAGCCAAAGACGGCGCACAGTATTGCTTGATCGTCACATGGAGTTTGTTAAACCAAGAATTTTTGTAATCCCTAAAATTAATTATTTCTGATTTATTTAATTTTCCATAAAATTTAAAATTCTTAAATTTAATTTTTTCTTAAATAATAAGTTATATTTTATTTAATTTTTAAGAAAATTCAAAATTCTTGAAAATTAAACTTTACGTAAATATTTATTTTTAATCAATTTATTTTCTAAGAAAAGTAAAAATACTGGAAATTTAATTTTTCTTAAATATTAAATTAAGGGTACTCAAAGGATTGGTAGACTCAAGATTCCTCCGGGCTTTTAAAATGGATTTTAATCTTTTGAAGAAAACAAAGACCATGTGATATTCAGACGGAAAATTCCCGAAATACGGAAATTGAAGATAATGGTTTTGTTACTCCAATGTAACTGATTTCAAGACCTACAGACGAGAATTATGGATCTTCCTCAAAGGCTCACTCCGTAGGAAACCACTGGGTTTTCAGATGCAGGAATTGAATAAAATTTCTACGGGTACAATTTTTCTCGGAGTTTTTAAGACAACTCTATAATTCTAGATTATACCATCACACAGTGGTTTGTACCAATGCTACATTTATCAGGGAATCAATGAGATCATACAAGCAGGAATTCTGGAGGTTAGAGAGAATAGTAGGGACAAATAAACATCTCAGGTGTATGCAATAAAGTTGGAATCTCAGGACAGAATGTAAGAGTTACTGATTGAAGCAGAGATTCTTACGGATTCAGTTCAAGGGGTGATTATAGACTGAGGTTGGGACATAAACAAGATTTTATAGCTACATGTTTGACAAGACATATGTGTCAAGTAACTATCAGGGGTTTTGCTACAGCAGAACAAAAAGCTTGACAAACAAGGATGAGTAGGGATTCAGTTGAAGAGCTGAGACAAAGGTGAAATGTTTTCTTAGGGAAGCAGCTAGTCAAAACTTATAGTGGACGGGAAAGAGTTGGGGTGGATAATATCACGAGAATCATGATTATCTTGCTTTCACAACAATCTCTGAAGATGGTCCAACCCACGTATATCAGGTTTCAATTTCTTGAACTACTGCAATATTTTGTTTTCAAAATTCAATGCATGATAAGATCTTAGTGATGATCTTAAATAATTGTTTGAATATTTGTTGAACATGATTAATTGCTTTAGTGATATATATGTTTTCCAGCATATAAGACCTTTATTTATGCTCATCTCCTGTATCCTATTACAATGTGATGTTATTCCCTAACAATACAACAAGAATTACAGAATGGGGGGTTGAATGTAATTCTGGCTTTTTTTTGAGATTTATAAAACTGTTCTAACTTAATAATATATATGTGTTTGATTTTCAAAGTGCGGAATGAAAGAATTATATAAATCAAAACACAAGTAATAAAAACACAAGTCTTTAAAACTTTATGGTGGATTTGAATGTATCCACCAGAGATATATATATATTAAGAGAACCCTGTGAAGCTTGAATAACTCACAGTTGCTTGTACAAGTGAACAAACAAACTACAGAGAAATTCTACAGAATACAGCTTACAAATGTTTCTCTGCTAAAAATATGTTTGCTTGGTTGTTTGTTCTACTAGATACACTTGGTTTATATATCACCAAGTTTACATGGTAATAAGACATGATAATAAAACAAAACCTATCAAGTCTAACACCATGCTACTTCACTACTCTATACCAGCATCTTTGAATATCTTCAAAATAACATGGAAATGGTAATGCTTCTTTATTCTCAAAACCCTGCTAAACAGGCTGCCACATTCCTTTTGCAAACACCCAACGCATGTGACTGTGTTATCACTGTCAATACATATTTGAATTGATCATCCGTCGAGTACATGCTTGTTATCCGTTGGGTAGCCTTGTTGATCATCCGTCGGGTAGCTTTGTTGATCATTTGTCGGGTAGCCATTTATCACTTGACTCCATTTCATTTGTGCAGAATTACAAGACGTCTTATATTTACATTTAATCAACTTATTCTACACATCTACTAGTAGTCTACATGATTTATAAGCTACTACAGAATCTATACAAAATTGTTTGCAGAAATATGCTACAGTACTTATTGTTACATAAGCTACTCACCCAGTGGATATCAATTAGTCATCCGTCGGGACTATATTGAATCATCCGTCGAGACTATAATTGATCATCGGTCGGGTGCTACAAAATTCACTAAGTTAAATCTGCTAAGGTGTTTTGTTCTTGAATGCTGTACTGAATTTTCAGTGATGGCAATTGTACTTGTGTTATCACAGAAAATAGGAATCCTATCCACTTGTAGACCATAGTCCAATAATTGGTTTTTCATCCACAAAATTTATGCACAGCAACTGCCAGCAGCAATATATTCAGCTTCAGCCGTAGAAGTAGAGACTGAAGTTTGCTTTTTACTTAACCAGGACACAAGCTTATTTCCTAGAAATTGACAGGTTCCAGTTGTACTTTTCCTCTCTATTTTATAACCTGCATAATCTGCATCTGAGTAACCAGTCAGATCAAAACTAGAATCTCTAGGATACCAAATGCCAAGTTTCGGTGTTCCTTTGAGATATCTGAAAATTCTTTTAATAGCCACTAGGTGAGATTTTCTAGGATCAGCCTGAAATCTAGCACAAAGACAGGTATCAAATATTATATCTGGCCTACTTGCTATTAAGTACAGAAGTGAGCCAACCATGCCCCTATAACTTGAAATATCCACAGGCTTTTTAGTAGTGTTTAATTCAAGCTTAGTTGTAGTGGTCATGGGAGTTTTTGCAGATGTGCAATCCATTTGATCAAACTTGTTTAAAAGATCATGAATGTATTTAGTTTGACTAATGAGTATTCCATCACTAACTTGCTTAACTTGTAAACCAAGAAAGTAAATTAATTCTCCCATCATGCTCATTTCATACTCACTTTGCATCAATTTGGAAAACTTTTTACAAAGTTTTTCATCTGTAGAGCCAAAAATAATGTCATCTACATAAATTTGGACAAGTATACTAGAGCCATTAACATTTTTAAAGAATAAAGTTTTGTCTACAGTACCTCTAGTGAAGTGATTCTCTAAAAGAAACTTTGACAAAGTGTCATACCAGGCTCTAGGTGCGTGCTTTAGTCCATAAATTGCTTTCAAAAGATATTAGACATATTCTGGAAAATTTGGATCTTCAAAACCAGGAGGCTGGCTGACATAGACTTCCTCCTCCAAATCTCCATTTAGAAAATCACTCTTGACATCCATTTGATAGACCTTGAAATTGGAATGGACTGCATAGGCTTAAGAAAATTATGATGGCTTCAAGTCTTGCAACAAGAGCAAAAGTTTCATCAAAATCTATTCCTTCTTGTTGACAATAGCCCTTAGCAACCAATCTAGCTTTGTTCCTGACCACTATGCCATTTTCATCCAACTTGTTTCTGAATACCCATTTGGTGTCAATTGGAATCTTTCCTTTAGGCTTGGGTACCAGCTTCCATACTTTATTCCTTTCAAATTGGTTTAACTCCCCCTGCATAGCGAAAATCCAATCAGGATCTAACAAAGCTTCTTCTACCTTTTTTGGTTCTTCCTTAGATAAGAAGCTGCTATATAGACATTCTTCTTGAGTTGCTCTCCTTCTTTAAACTCTAGAAGATACAACACCCATGATGAGCTCAAAGGGGTGATCTTTTATCCATTTTATTTGTTGAGGTAGATTAGCTTGTTAGGTCACACACACTGTAGAAGGGGGTTGAATACAGTGTTTACTACAATCAAATCAAATATAAGAACTCAAGTAACAGAACATAGATTTTATTCAACACAATGAACTATGTTACAATATGGAACTGTCCTCTCTCAGTGATGATCAAATTATCACGAGAGCTGCTAGGGTTATATTGAATAATAACTTCGATAATGATAACACTTATAGTGTAAACCCTATGTCTGTGTTTATATACTACACAGTTATAAGATAATGTTCTAATTAATATCGAATATAATTTTGCTTCCTAAAATATATCAACTAGTTATCTTTTCTTCCAATTATTCTATTCTTCATAGAATTCCTTCTTCATGCATATTTCTTCCTGTCTTAGTCTCGATCTTCTTTCATTTCAATCAGCCGCCTGCCTTATCTGAAAGTCACCTTAAGTCCTGATATTATCTCCTGATAAATATCTTCTGATAACTTAAGTTCTGATATCTTAAGTTATGTCTTCAGTACAAGTGCTGATTTCCAGTTAAGTATTGATTTGTCCTGTTAGTTAAGATCTAAAAACTAAACACAAAGCATATGACACATGACATCACAAATATATCTAACAATCTCCCCCAACTTGTAAATTAGCATAATATACAAGTTTAACAGATATTTGATGATGTCAAAAACATTAAGTACAAATGCATGATAATTTGACTAGATAACTACAACTTACAGTCCTTTTAGCTTTACCATCTTAAGGTCTGTATACACTTTCAGAATTTAAGCAGTTGTAGATCTTTGACTTGGCTTCAATCTGTATACACTTTCAGAATTTAAGCAGTTGTAGATCTTTCCCTTGGCTTCAATTTCTGATCTCTTTGATGTCAGGAGTTGTTCTGAGATAGTTCTTCAACAAACATCTCTCAGCATATTCATGTTCATTGACCCTCCTCCTTTTAGCATTTATCAATTCAGCTGTATCTTCACCAGTTTGAAAAATAGCTGCTCTGAGATCATTTATCTTATCTTTTCTTATCTCCTGATCTAGTCTGGTCAGATATGCCTTGTCAGATTCTAAATTGAATTCCACAGCCTTATAACCCAGAAAAGTAGTTATGATCTTAGCAGAGTTAGGCTTCATTTCGACAATATCACCATTGTGATCTCTGTACTTGGGACAGTATGTGCTGTCAGAATTTACAGAATAAAGCTTCTTTTGTCTTTGAATTTGTGACTTTAAATAACCTGCAGCACTATCTGTTAATCTGTCTTTCACTTGAAGTAGGAATAGAACATGTTCCAGTTCTTCAAAATACTTCAGTGGTATAACATTCTGCCTGATATGGTATACCCTTCCATATGCCATAAAATATAACAAGATAGGTTCTTTCAAAAAGGTATGGTAAACCATTTGTACAGATTCAAGTCGATTCAATCTTTCAGGAATTGCTCCAACACCTGGTTCACTTAAAGAAGTTGGATCATTGGTAGTGTTATGTACTTTTCTTTCATCAGAACTACCCAATCCAGATTTATCTCTTGCTTCCTTTCCTGTAACAACTCTTGCTTCAAAACCACTTGTTGCAGTCTTCAAAGATTGAGTCTGTTTAGCTTTGGTGAATCCTGGTAGGAGTATCTTTGAAGGTTTAACATGAGCAATGTCAGAGGTTTCCTTTTCCTTATCTTTCGATATCAAGTCAACTTGAGCTATGTCAGAGGTTGCTTGCTTCACTGTCATATCAGAACTTACTACATCTTGACTCGGAACAACATGAGCCATGTCAGAGGTTGTTTGAAAAATCTTCTTTGAAATCAGAGTAAGACTAGCATCTTCTTCAGTTATTTCTTCATCCATGACTGGCATATAAACTTTTACAGGTTCATCAACTTTTTCTTTGCCCTTGGACCTTGGATCAATTTCCAGTTATGATTTGGCTTTGGTTGCCTCAGAATTTGTTCTTTCCTTTATCACAATACCCTTAGGCTTTTGAAATTTCTTTTCAACAACAGAAGGTTTAGAATTTGTCTTGACACCTTCTGCTTTGAGTCTAGCTTCTTCTTCCTTTAGACTCTCAAAGTCCATTCCTGGATTTTCTTTAAGAAATAATTGCTTTGAAATTTCTTCATCAAGTTCCAGATGTTCACCAGAATTTATCCTTTTACCAGTACTAGAACTTATTCTTCTCCCAGTATCAGAACTTGTTCCTTGACTTGTAATTCTAGCTTTACTTGATGAAAATCCTTTGCCTTGACCTTAACCTCTACCCTTATCAGAGTTTCCCTGGTCATCATTTCCATCATCATTTCCTTTCAGTGTCTGAATAGATTTGCATTTGGACTTAATCACTTTCTCCCCCTTTTTGGCATTAGCAGGTAAAAGAAGAGAGACAAGCAATTCCATTAAGGATTGGATCTCATTGAGTTGAGTTTGCTGGGAAGCTTGATTCTTTAAAATTTCATCAATCTGAGTTTGTTGCTTCTCCTGAGTTTTCTCAATGTAGGCAATTCTGTCAAATGCTGGCTTGAAAAATCTGTTCTTTTCAAGTTTCACATTCATATCTTACTGGATCAAGGTTTCTTGAATTTTATTCACCTTGGCATGAGTTGTTGAGTGTTGACCCTGAAGGTGCCTAGTACTCAATGCAGTAACTCTCAGCTGTGCCTTGAAATCATCATTTAACAGCATTTCATCAGCCTTTTCCAGATGCTCAGCAAGAATCTTTTCAGAAGGAACAAAACTAACTGTGTTCCATTCCTTAGTCCACTCCTTTCCTCTAGGAGTTTCACTCCAAGGTACTGGTGCTTCCTTAACAAACTTCGTGATTAGATCAGCTTTATTAACTGTTTGTTGAGGTGCATGTCCAGATAGACCAGCTGCATCAGCATTTAGATTGGTAGTAGCTTCACCAGTAGTTTCCTTATTGGCAGCATCAGAACTTGCAGATCTTGCAGTATCAGCATCCTCTGATAAAATAGCAGTATAGGAGGCTATAGAGGCTTCAACATCATCCTTTACATTCTGATCTGCAGCCAGGTTTCGATCAACATCCAAAATTGGTGTTGTTGGTGGAGTGAGTTGAATTGGTGGAGCTTCCAAGTACAAAACCTCAGGCACAATCAAGTTATGAGTATCAATTTCAGCACTTGTACCTGGTTCTTCAGTATGTACTGGATCAACTATAGGTGACATAGGAGGTGTAGGTATTCTGTCTTGAGCAGTTTCTGGTTGTGCAGAAGGAAGTGATTTAATAACAATTGATTCTGTTGAGATCAGAGATTCCTGATCCCCTTCCTTAGCTGCTTCCACTACATCCTCTGAATCTGACTCAACTATGTCCCTGTGAGCTCTCTGTTTCTTCAATTTCTTCAAAGGTGGAGACACTCTAGGAGCTTTATCATTAGAATTGAACTTTCTAAGCCTTTTGAGGGGCCTAGAACTCCCACTTACAGTATCTTTTTGAGAAGAAACCTTCTCAGCTTCTATAACAACAGGTTCTGAAATAGGAACCTGTTCCTCAGTATCTAATTCATCACTCAGAATAATTCTCCTCCTCTTCTGCTGATATTGAGGTACATTCTTTGTCCTCTTTGGTCTTGAAGATGAAGGCTTCACCATAGGTGCTGAGGGTTGCGGTTGAGAAGTCTGAGGTGTTTGTGTAGAGGTGGTAGGTGCTGATGGATGAGGTTCTGATGTGTTATTCCCAGTGGACTAACAATGAGATTTACAGAAGGGGGGTTGAATGTAAATCTCAAAACTTTTTCAAGTTTTGAGCAGTTTGTAAGACTAAGTGTTTGGGTGATCAAATGTGTGTGAATTGCTTGGAGCTGATGCAGACAGATATATATTCAAACACAAATGTAATGAACACAAAGAACTTAAAAACTTTTCTGGTGGATTTGTTGTTCCACCAGAGATGTGTTATTTCAGAAAATCTGTGATTCAAAAACTAAATCACAGCTGCTTCCTAGTACAAACTAGATGATTTTCTCTCTTGATATTTCTAAACAGCTCAGGGAAAATTCACATCTAATTACTATCTACTACTTGGTTTATTTAACACCAAGTTTTCAAGTGAAGACAAAGATAAAGTAGAATAAGACAATAGTTCTCCACTTGTTTCTGTTCCATTTTTATCCAGTGTAATATGGAATTATCTGTTGACTTTCCATTATGAACTAGACTAAAAACGGCTGCTTTTTCTGCTGTTCCTGAAATAGGCTACCACATCTCTGTCAATCCATGTGCCTCTGTCAGCTTTGTTAACTGTCACTATCAACTGCTATAAGACTGAGCATCCATTGAAGCTTTCATCCGTTGATGGCTTTATCCGTTGATGCTCTAGCAGTGCATCCGTTGAAGCTTTCATCCGTTGTTGGCTTTATCCGTTGATGCTCTAGCAGTTGAAGCTTTATCCGTTGAAGCACTTATCCGTTGATGGATATTATCCGTTGAAGCATTAGAGACATCCGTTGAAGCTTAGTTTCTTATCCGTTGAAGGTCTTCAATATCCGTTGACACTTCTTCACTTATACAAAATTACAAGGCATGAAATATTTACAATTAGCCCTCCTATTTGTACATCCATTAGTAGTCAACATGACTGATTATCTCCTAACAACATCTAAGAATTACAGCTTGAAATCAGAGAGTGAGATGTGCTACAATACCAAACTTATTGCTAAGTAAGGCTACTCCTTCAACGGATAGCCAAGATGGTCTTATCCGTTGAGGCTACAAATACTAGATTTCTACTTAAGTGTTTTGCTGAACTTATCATCAAACTAATACACATATTCCTAACAATCTCCCCCTATTTATGTCTACGAGAACTGTAGGCATAAATTTGGGTTCTGCTTGATGATAACAAAACACTTAACAAATATATAAACTGTAACAAAGCAGAAATTCAAAAGTGCTGCAAAAGTGTATATGCTGAGATGAAATTGAAGAAATACATTGTTTCCAAGGGTGCTCCTTTAGCCTGAGCAAATTACTTTCTTTTCCTTTGATCCCTGGTTTTCTTTCCTAGCCTCCTGTCATTCTCCTCTATTTGAAGTTGAAGTTGTCTGTAGAATTCAGCTTCATCTTTTTCATTGATATCTAACTTAGATTGCATATCCTTGAGAGTTTCATTACTGGCAATCTTTAGCTGATCTTCAATTCTGAAAAATCTTCTGACTCCTTTGTTGTCTCTGAACTCCATCAACCAATGAGGTGATTTATGAATTGTAATACCTCTCTCTTGAATGAGTAAAGTTCTAGGCAAGGCATTGGGCTCCCTTCAAGTTTTCCTTATGTTGGCAATCTTGTTGAGAATCTCAGTCCTGGCAGTTCTGGTAAAGCCAGAATCCTTATTTATGGCTGAGTAAACTCTAATCAAGGTAGAGTAGCCTTCATTCAGAATTCTGTGAAGAGGCCATGTTCTTTCCCCAGCTCCTTTGTATTTGAACACTAGTCTTTCTGGTAGCTGTCTGTAGGCAGCTATTCCCCTTACATCCTCCAGCTCATCCAGATAGAGTTCAATGTCTGAGAATTCTTTTATGTCACTGATGTGAACATAATCATCTTTAGAGGTTTGAGGTTTAGGCTTAGGCTTCTGTGTGAATTTGATTGAGGCTTTAGAGGGTGTTGATTTGAGTCTTCTTTTCTACTTCTTTGATGGTGGAGAAGAGGTTAGGAAGGTGGGCAATTTGATGGTGTCCCAATCAATTGGTTCCTCCTTGGGAATGATTGTTTCACCATGAATGTTCATGAAGGGATCAGGTACAATGGGTTCAGGAATAGAGGGTAGTGGTTTGGATATTGATTGGGTTTCTTCAGTCTTATCTACCTTCTTTCTCTTTGCATTGACCTTCTTTCTTTTCCCTTTCTGCCATTCTTCCTTACTTCTTTCCTCCATCTCAGTACCAACCATGTCCCCCATAGCTTCATCTTCACCTTTGTCTTCAATTTTTTCTGTTCTTCAGCCTGACTTGACTTTAGCTGTTTTTCAAGCTTTGCTTGTGCTCTTTTGTCAGCCTTTAGCTATTTGGCTTTTTCCTTCAACCTTTTGGTTTCTTCCCTCTTGGCTATTGAGAATTTGGGATGTCCTTGCATCACACATATGCTCTTTCCCTCTCTGAAGATAATAGCCATGTTTCTCCTTACAGCCTCATCCATGGTCTCTTTGAGATATGCAATACTTCTTCCTAAAAGCTTGTCCTTATCAGCTTTTGGAAGAGGAAAATCCACCTCTTTTAGAGGATTCTTTGTAGAGTCCTTATTGGATTTGTTGTTGGGCTTGAGAACCATAGGTTGCAGATCTTTGGAAGAAGTTTGTCCATCCTTATGCCTCCCTACTGGCTTGAGTTCCATAATAATTGATTCCACTTTTGTGCTATGCTTCACAGATTATGATTGAGAAGTTGTAGAACCAAATATTAGTTGCATCTTTTCATCAATCTTCTTCCTTTGCTCTTTGACTTGCAATTCAGCTGCTGCTATCTGGATTAGATCAATTCCATCTAGCTTTCCTTTGACTTGAATTGGTGGAGAAGTTGTGATGACAGGAACTAGCACTTGAGAAATCTGAACTGTTGTAGATGGCTCTCCTTCCCCTTCCCCTTTATTCTCCCCCTTTTTGTTATCATCAAGGGTAGGGGTCAAGCCTTGTGCTTGTGTCAGCTGCATGAGTAGATTTGTTTGAGTTTGTTGATTCTGAAGAATGGTGACCATAGAGTCTTCAATGATTTGAACCCTATCTTCCAATCTGGCCAGCCTCATGTCAGCATCAGATGCCTTCCTCAGTCTCCCCAGCAAATCTTGCATAGTACCATAGGGTATAACTGAATCCAATTTCTCAGCATTGTAGGATTTCAGATCAGTAATGTCCAGCTTGAGCTCATCCACACTTAGATTTTGCTGGTAATGCTGCAACTGCAAGAGATGCAGAGATTCCAGATGAGCTTGAAGAATTGCCTTGGTACCAGCATCCTGAGTCTCCTGAATGGCCTGCTGAATTGTCATGACTTGTTTGACCAAAGTGACACCAAACTCTCCTGGTGTTGATGGTTTTGCCCATGCCCATACAGGAAGATTAGGAACAGAACTTGGGCCTGCTACTCCCCCTAAGTTCATGCTCTCATTCAAAGAATTAGAGTCATCATCATTAGAATTTACTCCAAATTCTTCAGATGGCTCACCAACTTTAGAAGGCAGCCTGTTGACAGCAGCTTTGTCTCTGAGAAGAGATTCTGAAGTGTGTACAATGTGTAGTGTATGTTCTGCCTCCACATTGTCCTGTGCAGCCAATAATTGATAGGCTGAAACAGGGTGAGTAAAAGTGTCAGCATCCAAGGAAATGTTATCAATGACAGCCTTGTTGTTACGACCGGCATTTTATGTTATATTATTTGTGAATTTGGTATAATATTAAGTCAAATGATAATATATTCAATGATTGTACGTTTGTGTGAGTGAAAATTTCTGCATTTTAAATTTGCTTTGGGTAGTATATGATTTTTCAAAGCAAGAGTTTATTTAATTTCTTTATTTTTGATTTATAAGGAATATTCTAAGCTTTGGAAAAATCTTCTTTTAAAAGGCATTTTGTTCACAAATTTTAAAATGATTTTATAAAGTCTCTAAAAATACAAGTTAATTTATGGTATAAATTTTATAATTTTTGAACTTGTATTTTATTTTATAAAAATAAATCATTATAAATTTTAGTTGTCATATTTATCAAATTACATGAATAACCTTGCATGCAAACTCTCTTCTATTTAATCAAAGGGCAAAGAAGACATTCTCAACCCCACTAACTCACATTTTGCTAACCAATTTACCCCTTTACCCTTGCATGCAAATCTACCTAACTATATTGGAGGGTTACTCTTGTAAAATCTCAAACCCACTCACATTATAGTCAAATCAATGCATAAAAACAAGTCCAAGAAGTGATCATCACCTCACTTCACCCCACCACTTCACTCTCTTCTCCCTCCCTCCTCCCTCACCTCTCGGTTTTTCCCCTCCCCTCTCGGCAACCACCAAAACCGAGCCCCATCCCCTTCTTTCTTCAACTCTCACTCAAACAATCATCTTATATCCAAGTAATTTTACTCCCTATATGTTATTCTTATATATATTTCAAAAGTTTAGAGTGAAAAACCTATGTTTTGACCTTGCATGGTGATGTTTTTGTTAAGCTCAAAGTGAACCTCCTTGATTCTTGTGAATCTAAGGCTTTCACCATGAGATATAGTATCATAGGGTCAAGAATGGCTAGACATAAGAGTGTTACACTTATGAAATGTTGTTCTTACCCTAATCCATTCGGCCATGACTTGATAGGAGCCGAATGGATGGTGTTTTGTTGCCTTGTTACATTTTTGTGTATTTTGTGATGATAACGTGAATTTTATAGTAAAAGCTTGATAAAACCCTTTTGCATGCTAGTTGATCATTTAGTTGTAATCCATGTTAGGCTTGCATGTTGAATTATGATAAAAATTTATTTGGAAATCATGTTGCTTTGGCTTGAAAGATCCGAAAGCATGCATGCATGTAAATCACTTTTGATTTTTTTTGGAAGTTTTGATCATTTAGATTCATGTTGTTAGTGAGCCTTAATTTCAGTAGGAATAATGTATTAATATTGATTTATACTTCTTATTGCATGGTAATAATTCATGGTTATCTATTATAAAAAAAATATATATCTTGTTGCTTCAAGAGCATAAAGGTTTGTGATTTGTAAAGAGTAGTCTCTTTTGTTTTGCCATAGTTGCACCTTAGGTAAGGATGATCTCACCAAGGTTATTTTGAGAAAAAGGGAGTTAGTTCAGTAGAATACCATGTATAAGTCTTTGTTTAAGTTTTGAGTTGTTGTTAGATAGGTTTGTCAAGTCAAAGCCTTGGAAAAATGAGAGTTATAGTTTCTGCAGAAAAATCAGTTTAGTACCCTGAGGTTTAGAGTGAGTTTTGACCATGTCATTGATGTGCACTTTGAGGCCCAAGCTACCAGAAGTTAGTATGGGGAGTATATAATAGGTTTTAGGAGTTGGTTGGAGGTTTGCATGTCATTTGGTTAGGTGCACAAGTAGAATAACAAAATCTGTCCAGCAGGGGACAGTTTTGTTGCAACTTAGAAATAGGGAGATTTGGCCATGTCATGGGTAGGCCCTCATTAGGCCCAATTGGGCCTTAGTTATAGGGTATGTCAGAGAAGTTTTTCCAACCATAGTTCATAGGATATGAGCTAGAACCATGTGTCACAAGATAATTCAAGTCAGGGCATTTTTTCTGCCCAGAAAAACAGGGGAACCTTGGACTTTTAGCTTAGGCCCAAGAAGGCCCAAGCCAGGCCTTTGAGCCACATCAAGCTTGTGAGATGCCTTTAGGTCAGGAGAGTCTTGTGTAAAAATTTTGAAGAAAAACTTGTAGTTTAAGAGTGTCTAATGCACTCAAGAAACCTTAGTTACCATTCTGAAATTTGCACCAGTGAGCACTTTCACTTATCACATAGCTTTAGAACACTTAGAAGTGAGTATTAGGTCGACCACCATAGTTGTAAGATAGTATAAGGTCAGTAGAGCAAAAGGCACAAGTAAGGGTCAATAGGTTTTGGATAATTTAGGAAAGGCACATTGAGTTAGGAAGCCCAAATTTGAAGACTTTGTTTAGTTAGCGACCAAGTGACTTAAGTGGTGAGTCGAGATCATCCAAGCCTAGTGTGGCATTATGGTGTATATGATGTTATTTGGTATTAATATACGATATGTGATTATGTGGCTACGTGTGTACATTTGAAAATATAATGGTGGATATGAATTAAGTGTGTATAGGCCTAAGTGCCATCCATGTTTAATTTCGGGTTGTAAATAGGTTAAGATGGTAAGAATATATTATAATGAGGATTATTATTATTTATGTAGGATCTCGAGACGAGGGAAAACTTGCCATAAAAGTCGAGTGAAGCTCCAGTTGTTGCTCCTACCAGTCAGACCAGACCAGTCTATCTCAAGGCAAGTGATTCAACTTGACCTTCGTATTTACTGTAAACAGTTCATATATATATATCGATGCAATTATCCTGAGTCATTTTGATATATTTAAATCAAGCGTATCTTTTGTTTATCTTTGAGTTACATAGAGATGCCATGAACCCTCGAGTACGTATTGCAAGTAGTTCAAAAGTCTTTCATGATAGTTTAATGCCATGATAAAATAGAGATTTGTTATAATACTTTATTGATCCTTTTGATTATCATGCTATTGATCCCTGAGAAATCTTGATATTGCACCCTGATGCTTTGATTCAACTCTTGAAATAACCTCGATAGAAACTTTATCTTGATACCTAAAAGCCAATCATTTCTTAAATTCATTCATGATTGTTTGATAACCCTATCCTTACCCTAAAGCTTGATACCCTGTTATATCTTGAGCTGATGATCACTTTCTTTATATTTTAACACCTCTATCCTATTGGAACCAGTGATGCTTATCTTCTTGATGTTCTAATACCTATACCTTGTCTACAACCATTGCTTTAAGCCTAGTTTGGCATTACTCTTTCATATTATCCAATAGCCTTGCTCAATTTCCTTGTCAAAGTTCTTGTTTATGGAAACCTCTCAATTACCCTAATATAGTAAAGTCTAGTGGATCATGGCCCTGAGATTTAGTGTCATATTTCCAGTGTTTCAAGTTGATCTATAATCCCTTGATAAAAATGATTACAGTCGAAAGAGATTTTGTCATAAATCAGCATCAGTTTTTAAAATGATTAAAATGTGGATTTTTCAGTCCCAAAGGGGGATAAATGTTTTCTTTGAATGGTGGATCTGGACTGAGACGCGAGTCCTTTCCACACTTATATTAGGCTTAAAAGTTGCCTAGGGATTCCCAATAATGTTTTAGAACCCAGCGAGGTTCGGGATTACTTCGCGGCTGATCACCGGCTGTAATCCGTAGCGTCATAAAATGATTTTGATTAAGAATGATTTTAAAATTGTTTTAATGCAAGCATAATGATGCCAACTCACATAAGTTTTATCTCTCGTTATTATTGATTATGTCTTTCCATTGTCATTCCTAAAGGTATATCTCGATTTATGTTTTGCGTTGTACTGTTAGCACTTGTTGAGCTTTTGGCTCACTTCTTGCTTTACCCTGATATTACAGCTAGCAGCTATGGTTAGATTCAAGCAGACTGCCCGTAAGACCTGTGATGCTGATGCTTATGTTCGAGCTCAGGTAGAATAAGTAATAATAGCTGTGAGGATTCGGTATTTGTAATCAGATGTAATAGCTGGTAGTGATGGGCTGTTCCAAACCCTAAACTGTAAGATCTTGGATTGGTTGTGTATCCTTCATTAAAATGATGTAATAGCTATATTTATTTCGCTATTTAAGTTGGGGGTGTGACAGGTTTTGGTATCAGAGCTACGGTTTAGAGTCCTTGGACAGCCCAAATAGGTTATAGGATTTGTGTGTAGGTTATAGATATTATGCGAGAGAGTAGGTTAAGTAAATTATTATTAATACTCCTCTTATTGGTTGTCAGCAAAGGGCGCATTCCTCGTCATCCTCTGGGTCGGACGACACTATTGCTTTCTCTATGTATGCTGAGTTGAGGCGCGAGTTCGACATGCTTCAGGGCAAGTACGACCGACTGATAGACCGACTGAAGAACGTGTATCCGGACAGCCGAAACTATGAAGGGAAGCCCAAGGAGCAGATGATTGCGAGACTTGAGACCTTGGTTCAGTATGTCAACACTAAGCTTGAGGAGATGCCAGCACACCGGGACCGTACCAGCCAGTATGTCATTCAGATGGTGGCGGATGAGCTCCAGAGCATTGTGAAGACGCTTCGAGAGGAAAAGACTACCAAGCCCCGTTCAGATGGAGTGGAGCCTTAGTTCTTTCCATTTACCTTTCATGTTGTTGTACTATCAGACTCTATGGAATCCCCAGTTGTTTCCGTCTTTCCTTTAAATAAGCCTGTTATTCCTAGAATCAGACTATGTCCCAATCCTATGTACTGTGACCTTTAAAAATTTCAATAATTATGTGCTATTGTTCCATTTGTTCTCAACTGTTATTTTATGTTTTTATCATCATATCTGCTTAATTTGGAAACTTGACCCCATATGTAAATGAGAATGCCATGCGATACCCTCGAATCATTTTATCATTCATATCTGTTATGACACAACTCTTATTTCAGGATCATGCCTCCCAAAAACAAGAACCCAACAACCACCTTCACCACAGACCCAAACATTCTTCGACTACTGGAAACCTTGCAACAGCAAACCAATGCTATAGCTCAACAACAACTAACTCTTCAACAACGAATTGAAAACCAAGATAACCGTGAGCCACACCAACCACCTGAACCACCAGTACCACCTAGACAAATTGTCACTTTCAAAGCTTTTCAGAATGTGAATCCACCTGTATTTCATGATACCACTGATCCAGTGATAGCAAACACATGGATCAAGGAGATGGAAAGGGCTTTTGAGTTGGTACAGTTAGGAGACGATCAGAAGACGCCATATGCCACTTACTTCTTGAAGGGAGAAGTCATCTATTGGTGGGAATCAGTAAAAGCTATGGAAGTCACTCAGCAGGTTTCTTGGGAGAGATTTAAGAAGTTATTTCTGGACAAGTATTACCCTAAGTACATGCAGAATCAGATGGAGCTAAAATTTCTCGAGTTAAAGCAAGGGAACATGACTGTACTGGAATATGAGAAGAAGTTCACTGAGTTGTCAAGGTTTGTGACAAAGTATACTAGCACTGAGGAAGAAAAAGCAAAGAAATTTCAGCAAGGATTGGAGCCTTGGATCAGAGATAGGGTGGCTATGTTTGAGCTTGAAACTTATGCGGGAGTAGTACAGAAAGCTGCTCTGATTGAGAATAATGGGATGCAGTCAAGGAAAGAGAGGGATAACAAGAAGAGGAAGGTTCCATTTTATGGAGAAAAGTCTGAAGCTGGAAGTTCGCAAGATCGGAATGTAAAGAGGATTGGTTTCCAGAAGGGCGGAAATTTTCAAAGGAAGGGAAATTTGGGCAAAAGGCAAGAATCAAAAGGGAACAATCAGGCAAGCCAAGGGCAAGTTGGAGAAAACAGGTTCCAGAGACCAGAATGCAAGCACTGTGGAAGAAAGCACCCCGGAGTATGCAATAAGCTGAGTATGACCTGTTATAGGTGCAATCAGAAGGGACATTTGGCAAACGAGTACAAGATACCGAAGCCAGGAGTTACGTGTTACAAGTGTGGGAAGACTGGACACATGGCTAGGGAGTGTAAGGCAACAGGACCAGTCAGAGCTCTGATGAACGTGGCAAGTACCAGTGCAAGCGTGCCAGCTGAGGTATTGGCATTACCTCCACCACCCGCACCAACCCCGCAAGCAACAGCAAGGACATTTGATCTAAAGATGAAAGATGCTGTTCAGAATTCTGAGGTGATAGCAGGTACACTTTTATTCAATAATGTCAAAGCTAAAGTATTGATTGATTCGGGAGCAACAAGTTCTTTCATATCAGAATCTTTTGTTGATAAGCTCCAATGTGATAAAACGGTTATGAGTGAGGTAGTAAATGTGGTAATTGCGAACCAAGAGAAGATTCCTGTGAATCAATTTTGTCCAAAATGTGAGATTGATATTTCGGGATATAAGTTCTCAGCCGACTTGATACTCTTCAAGCTGGGAGAGTTTGATATAATTTTAGGAATGGATTGGTTAGGAGAGAATAGCGCTCAGATAAATTGTAAGACCAAGAGAGTGTATTTAAAGACGAAGAATGGAGAGAAGGTAGTATTTAAGGGGCAGAGGCAAGAGCAACTATTTCTTACAATTATTCAGGCTAAGAAGTTACTTAGAAAAGGTTGTGAGTCGTTCCTAGCATATGTAGTGGATTCAGAGAGAGGCAGCCCCAGCATGGAAGATATTCCTGTAGTTAATGAGTTCCCCGATGTGTTTCCCGACGAACTACCAGGCTTACCACCAGATCGACAAATTGAGTTCGAGATCAACCTTGCTCCAGGCACGGAACCAGTTTCAAAGGCTCCGTATAGGATGGCACCAACAGAAATGAAAGAGTTGGCGAGCCAGCTACAAGAATTATTGGATAAGGGAGTGATACGACCAAGTACGTCGCCATGGGGAGCACCTGTTCTCTTTGTGAAGAAGAAAGATGGGAGTATGCGTCTATGCATAGATTACCGGGAGTTGAATAAAGTAACGATCAAGAACCGCTACCCGCTACCAAGGATAGATGACCTTTTTGATCAGTTAAAGGGAGCAAAATGCTTTTCGAAGATTGATTTGAGATCGGGATACCATCAATTAAAGATCAAGGAAGAAGATATTCCCAAGACCGCATTTAGGACCAGATATGGGCATTATGAATTCCTAATAATGCCGTTTGGATTGACCAACGCTTCGGCCGCATTTATGGATCTGATGAATCGAGTATTTAAGAAGTATTTGGATAAATTTGTCATGGTATTTATTGATGACATCCTTATTTATTTAAAGTCGGAAGAAGAACATAAGCAGCACCTCTGGATAGCATTGGAGATACTCCGACAAGAGAAGTTGTATGCCAAGTTTACCAAATGTGAGTTTTGGTTAAAGGAAGTTCAATTTTTGGGGCATGTTATTGGAAATGAGGGAGTTAAAGTGGATCCGGCGAAGATTGAGGCAGTTATGAGTTGGGAGAGGCCAAAGACTCCTACGGAAGTGCGAAGTTTTCTAGGATTGGCCGGATACTATAGAAGATTCGTCAAGGATTTCTCGAAGATCGCCACGCCATTGACCAAGTTAACCAGAAAGAATCAAAAGTTTGAATGGAGTGCAGAATGTGAAAATAGCTTTCAAGAGTTAAAACAGAAGTTGGTAACAGCTCCGGTGTTGGTACTTCCAGATGATCAAGGGAATTTTGTAATATTCAGCGACGCTTCACATAAGGGTTTGGGTTGTGTGTTGATGCAACACAGTAAGGTAATAGCATATGCATCAAGACAGTTGAAGCCGCACGAGTTAAAGTATCCGACGCATGACTTGGAACTAGCCACCATAGTGTTCGCACTCAAGATTTGGAGACACTATCTCTATGGAGAGAAGTGTGAAATCTACACGGATCACAAGAGTTTAAAGTACATTTTTACTCAGAAAGAGCTCAATATGAGGCAGAGGAGATGGCTGGAATTGATCAAGGACTATGACTGTTCGATAAATTACCATCCTGGAAAGGCGAACGTAGTGGCCGATGCGCTGAGTCGGAAGGAGAGATTGAATATGATGATAACATCAAAAGAGTTATCTGAAGAAATCGGAAAATTGGAATTGGAACTTTGTGCTTATGGGAAAGTCAAAGAAGTTTGTCGTGCAATGACCTTTCAGCCAACACTAATGGAAAAGATAAAGAAGTGTCAAGAGGAAGTAATGGAAAAAGAGAAAAATCAGTTATCTGGAGAAGAGATTAATACTAAAAGGGATGAGCAAGGAATACTAAGGTTTTCATCCAGAATATGGATTCCTCATGTACCTGAATTAAAGAATAAGATCCTCCGTGAAGCCCACCATTCGAAATTTTCAATCCACCCGGGAAGCACCAAGATGTATCAAGACTTAAAGAAGAACTTTTGGTGGCCAAATATGAAGCGAGACGTGGCAGAATGGGTTGTGAAGTGCTATACTTGTCAGAAAGTAAAGGCAGAACATCAACGACCAAGCGGATTAATTCAGCCCCTGAAGATTCCAGAATGGAAATGGGAAAATATCGCTATGGACTTTATAGTAGGACTACCGCGAACAAAATCCGGACATGACGCAATATGGGTTATAATTGATCGTCTTACGAAGTCGGCGCATTTCCTTCCAATAAATGAGAAGTCGTCACTGGACAAGTTGGTTCATCTGTATGTGCACGAAATCGTATTAAGGCATGGAGTACCCGTATCAATAGTTTCAGACAGAGATCCCCGATTTAACTCGAGATTCTGGAAGCAATTCCAGGAATGTCTTGGCACGAAGTTGAATATGAGCACGGCGTATCACCCGCAGACTGATGGTCAGAGCGAAAGGACGATTCAAACAATCGAAGACATGTTGCGCAGTTGTGCAATCGATTTTGCAGGAAGTTGGGACGACCACCTGCCATTGATTGAATTCTCATATAACAACAGCTATCATTCCAGTATCGGCATGCCACCATATGAAGCTTTGTACGGGCGAAAATGTAGATCACCAACAAGTTGGGATGAAGTAGGAGAAAGAAGAATTCTCGGCTCAGAATTGGTACAACAGTTGCATGACTCAGTCAAGTTAATTCAGAAAAGGTTGCTTGCTGCTCAAGATAGACAGAGGAAGTATGTGGATCCAGCGCGTAAGGATGTTCAATTCCAAATTGGCGAAGCTGTGTTGCTAAAGGTGTCACCTAGGAAAGGGTTGATGAGATATGGCAAGAAAGGAAAGTTAGCACCTAGATACATAGGTCCTTTTGAGATTTTGAGTCAAGTAGGAAAGGTGGCCTACGAGTTGGCCTTACCACCTCAGTATCGGCATGTGCATAATGTGTTCCATGTGTCGTTACTTAAGAAATATAATCCTGACACTAGCCATGTGATAGAATATGAACCCGTAGAAATTCAGGCAGACCTGTCATTTGTGGAGCAACCGGTTAAAATACTCGACTGGCAAGTAAAGAGTCTTAGAAATAAGTCAGTAAAGTTAGTAAAAGTACTTTGGAGGAACCCTAAGGTCGAAGAGTCGACTTGGGAGTTAGAGTCTGATATGCGTTCCCGGTATCCTCATCTGTTCTCTTAGATTCTGGGGACAGAATCCCTTAAGGGGGAGAGGATGTTACGACCGGCATTTTATGTAATATTATTTGTGAATTTGGTATAATATTAAGTCAAATGATAATATATTCAATGATTGTACGTTTGTGTGAGTGAAAATTTCTGCATTTTAAATTTGCTTTGGGTAGTATATGATTTTTCAAAGCAAGAGTTTATTTAATTTCTTTATTTTTGATTTATAAGGAATATTCTAAGCTTTGGAAAAATCTTCTTTTAAAAGGCATTTTGTTCACAAATTTTGAAAATGATTTTATAAAGTCTCTAAAAATACAAGTTAATTTATGGTATAAATTTTATAATTTTTGAACTTGTATTTTATTTTATAAAAATAAATCATTATAAATTTTAGTTGTCATATTTATCAAATTACATGAATAACCTTGCATGCAAACTCTCTTCTATTTAATCAAAGGGCAAAGAAGACATTCTCAACCCCACTAACTCACATTTTGCTAACCAATTTACCCCTTTACCCTTGCATGCAAATCTACCTAACTATATTGGAGGGTTACTCTTGTAAAATCTCAAACCCACTCACATTATAGTCAAATCAATGCATAAAAACAAGTCCAAGAAGTGATCATCACCTCACTTCACCCCACCACTTCACTCTCTTCTCCCTCCCTCCTCCCTCACCTCTCGGTTTTTCCCCTCCCCTCTCGGCAACCACCAAAACCGAGCCCCATCCCCTTCTTTCTTCAACTCTCACTCAAACAATCATCTTATATCCAAGTAATTTTACTCCCTATATGTTATTCTTATATATATTTCAAAAGTTTAGAGTGAAAAACCTATGTTTTGACCTTGCATGGTGATGTTTTTGTTAAGCTCAAAGTGAACCTCCTTGATTCTTGTGAATCTAAGGCTTTCACCATGAGATATAGTATCATAGGGTCAAGAATGGCTAGACATAAGAGTGTTACACTTATGAAATGTTGTTCTTACCCTAATCCATTCGGCCATGACTTGATAGGAGCCGAATGGATGGTGTTTTGTTGCCTTGTTACATTTTTGTGTATTTTGTGATGATAACGTGAATTTTATAGTAAAAGCTTGATAAAACCCTTTTGCATGCTAGTTGATCATTTAGTTGTAATCCATGTTAGGCTTGCATGTTGAATTATGATAAAAATTTATTTGGAAATCATGTTGCTTTGGCTTGAAAGATCCGAAAGCATGCATGCATGTAAATCACTTTTGATTTTTTTTGGAAGTTTTGATCATTTAGATTCATGTTGTTAGTGAGCCTTAATTTCAGTAGGAATAATGTATTAATATTGATTTATACTTCTTATTGCATGGTAATAATTCATGGTTATCTATTATAAAAAAAATATATATCTTGTTGCTTCAAGAGCATAAAGGTTTGTGATTTGTAAAGAGTAGTCTCTTTTGTTTTGCCATAGTTGCACCTTAGGTAAGGATGATCTCACCAAGGTTATTTTGAGAAAAAGGGAGTTAGTTCAGTAGAATACCATGTATAAGTCTTTGTTTAAGTTTTGAATTGTTGTTAGATAGGTTTGTCAAGTCAAAGCCTTGGAAAAATGAGAGTTATAGTTTCTGCAGAAAAATCAGTTTAGTACCCTGAGGTTTAGAGTGAGTTTTGACCATGTCATTGATGTGCACTTTGAGGCCCAAGCTACCAGAAGTTAGTATGGGGAGTATATAATAGGTTTTAGGAGTTGGTTGGAGGTTTGCATGTCATTTGGTTAGGTGCACAAGTAGAATAACAAAATCTGTCCAGCAGGGGACAGTTTTGTTGCAACTTATAAATAGGGAGATTTGGCCATGTCATGGGTAGGCCCTCATTAGGCCCAATTGGGCCTTAGTTAGAGGGTATGTCAGAGAAGTTTTTCCAACCATAGTTCATAGGATATGAGCTAGAACCATGTGTCACAAGATAATTCAAGTCAGGGCATTTTCTGCCCAGAAAAACAGGGGAACCTTGGACTTTTAGCTTAGGCCCAAGAAGGCCCAAGCTAGGCCTTTGAGCCACATCAAGCTTGTGAGATGACCTTAGGTCAGGAGAGTCTTGTGTAAAAATTTTGAAGAAAAACTTGTAGTTTAAGAGTGTCTAATGCACTCAAGAAACCTTAGTTACCATTCTGAAATTTGCACCAGTGAGCACTTTCACTTATCACATAGCTTTAGAACACTTAGAAGTGAGTATTAGGTCGACCACCATAGTTGTAAGATAGTATAAGGTCAGTAGAGCAAAAGGCACAAGTAAGGGTCAATAGGTTTTGGATAATTTAGGAAAGGCACATTGAGTTAGGAAGCCCAAATTTGAAGACTTTGTTTAGTTAGCGACCAAGTGACTTAAGTGGTGAGTCGAGATCATCCAAGCCTAGTGTGGCATTATGGTGTATATGATGTTATTTGGTATTAATATACGATATGTGATTATGTGGCTACGTGTGTACATTTGAAAATATAATGGTGGATATGAATTAAGTGCGTATAGGCCTAAGTGCCATCCATGTTTAATTTCGGGTTGTAAATAGGTTAAGATGGTAAGAATATATTATAATGTGGATTATTATTATTTATGTAGGATCTCGAGACGAGGGAAAACTTGCCATAAAAGTCGAGTGAAGCTCCAGTTGTTGCTCCTACCAGTCAGACCAGACCAGTCTATCTCAAGGCAAGTGATTCAACTTGACCTTCGTATTTACTGTAAACAGTTCATATATATATCGATGCAATTATCCTGAGTCATTTTGATATATTTAAATCAAGCGTATCTTTTGTTTATCTTTGAGTTACATAGAGATGCCATGAACCCTCGAGTACGTATTGCAAGTAGTTCAAAAGTCTTTCATGATAGTTTAATGCCATGATAAAATAGAGATTTGTTATAATACTTTATTGATCCTTTTGATTATCATGCTATTGATCCCTGAGAAATCTTGATATTGCACCCTGATGCTTTGATTCAACTCTTGAAATAACCTCGATAGAAACTTTATCTTGATACCTAAAAGCCAATCATTTCTTAAATTCATTCATGATTGTTTGATAACCCTATCCTTACCCTAAAGCTTGATACCCTGTTATATCTTGAGCTGATGATCACTTTCTTTATATTTTAACACCTCTATCCTATTGGAACCAGTGATGCTTATCTTCTTGATGTTCTAATACCTATACCTTGTCTACAACCATTGCTTTAAGCCTAGTTTGGCATTACTCTTTCATATTATCCAATAGCCTTGCTCAATTTCCTTGTCAAAGTTCTTGTTTATGGAAACCTCTCAATTACCCTAATATAGTAAAGTCTAGTAGATCATGGCCCTGAGATTTAGTGTCATATTTCCAGTGTTTCAAGTTGATCTATAATCCCTTGATAAAAATGATTACAGTCGAAAGAGATTTTGTCATAAATCGGCATCAGTTTTTAAAATGATTAAAATGTGGATTTTTCAGTCCCAAAGGGGGATAAATGTTTTCTTTGAATGGTGGATCTGGACTGAGACGCGAGTCCTTTCCACACTTATATTAGGCTTAAAAGTTGCCTAGGGATTCCCAATAATGTTTTAGAACCCAGCGAGGTTCGGGATTACTTCGCGGCTGATCACCGGCTGTAATCCGTAGCGTCATAAAATGATTTTGATTAAGAATGATTTTAAAATTGTTTTAATGCAAGCATAATGATGCCAACTCACATAAGTTTTATCTCTCGTTATCATTGATTATATCTTTCCATTGTCATTCCTAAAGGTATATCTCGATTTATGTTTTGCGTTGTACTGTTAGCACTTGTTGAGCTTTTGGCTCACTTCTTGCTTTACCCTGATATTACAGCTAGCAGCTATGGTTAGATTCAAGCAGACTGCCCGTAAGACCTGTGATGCTGATGCTTATGTTCGAGCTCAGGTAGAATAAGTAATAATAGCTGTGAGGATTCGGTATTTGTAATCAGATGTAATAGCTGGTAGTGATGGGCTGTTCCAAACCCTAAACTGTAAGATCTTGGATTGGTTGTGTATCCTTCATTAAAATGATGTAATAGCTATATTTATTTCGCTATTTAAGTTGGGGGTGTGACACTTGTAGTGTTGCTGAAATTGTCTTTCCTTATCTGCATCATCCACTTTCATTAACTCACTAGCAATGGCTGGATCCACCCTTATAGCTTCTGTACCTGCCTTTCTCTCAATTTCTCTCTTTTCTTGCATCAGGGGCTCCCCCTAGCTCACACACACCCTCACACCCTCACCTTCACCTTCTAAGGTGGCACTCCTCTCACTTACTTTTGCCATGCTGGAAGAAATAGCATGCATTTGGTGACTCTCAACCTCTCCTTTTGCCTAGGAGCAACCCAGCCTCTCACTCAAAAAATCACTCCCTTCCCTCAAGCCTAAAAGTGATTGTACAGTTGCCATGTCCTCTACAGTTGGAATTGTTTCTGTTAAGTGTGTAGAGGCCATCAACGGATAGGGAGTATCTGTTGAAGTAGAAACTGATGGTATCAACGGATAACTGCTGTTAAGCTTATCCGTTGAAGAACAACCACTTGTCAACGGATGAGAGATATCCGTTGAGGAAGGAAATGATGAAGAGATAGAAAGTGACATAATTGTTGAATCTGTGTGGATTGATTTTAAGTGTGGTGACACAGATTCTGCAACTACATCTGAAAGAATTGGCTGATGATCCAACAAATCATCTAAAAGATGATGATCACTAGGTTTTGAGTGGGGCTCCTCCCTGAGTTTTAATGAGGGAGAATCAGGAATGGATGTGAATATCATATCCACATCCAGAGAAGGTGTTGGAGAATTTGAGGAATGGTGTATTTTTATATTGAGAGAATGGGGCTGTGATTCCACATTTGCTGGAATCACATCAAGCTGAATTTGAGAAGGCACAAATACTGGTGGATGTATCTGTGCTGTGTGTGTCCCTTGTGTGGAAACTAGGGTTTTGGCCTTCTTCTTCCTTGAAAAGGCTTGAATTGGTAAATGTGTAGCTTCAGTGTCCCTCCCTATTTTGTTCTGTGTCCCTGGTTGGGGACTATTTTCAATAGTTGCATCCTTTTGGGAGGATGCAACTAGGGATGTGCTGGACTCCTTTTGAACCACTACAGTCTTTTGAGAGACTGTGGCTTGGCTGGTTTGGGTACCACTTACCTCTCCCACCTTATCCTGGGGGGCTTTTTGATGTTCACCCCTCCCCTCACCACTCACACCCTGTTCATTCCCTTCAGGGTTTTTGGTAGTTGTTACAACTGTTGTCTTTTGAGAAACAACAGAGGTAGGTTTCTTTGACTTGACTTTGGAAACTTTAGATTTGGTGGCTTTAGTAGGAGCCTGTTTGGACAATGACACAGGTTCCATAGCCACACTAGAAAGCAAAGAAACATTGGGGTTGGAAATAGTAGGAGTTATAGAAACATTTACCTCACTTACCAGTGGTGCATTCATGATTGGCAAGTATACCAATGGCACTTGGCTGTTGAGGTTCATTCTCAAAAGGTCTGCAATGACCCTTTTCTCTTGTGCCCAGCATTTGAGTTTATTATTCTCATTGGATATAACCAAACCTTCAGCAACATGGTTAGCCAATAACATAAAGAATCTAGCAAAGTAGATGTTATGTGGTCTATTAGCTTTGTTGCCTAATCTGGAACCTAATTCTAGCATAACACAGTTGCTAAAATTAAAGTACCTATCAGAAACTAGCATATAGAGCATATTAACAAGAGATGAAGTGATAGCATCAAAATTGCTAATCTTCTTAGAGAAAACCTTAATAAAGGCATCTCCAAGAAAACCTCATTCTTTCCTAAGGCCTTTCCTTCTAATACTACCTAAACTAGCAGAATCAAAAGCATAGCCTATGGAATCTAGCATTTTAGAGACATCTTTATCAGTATGAGGTGTCATGGCATTATTCTCAGGCAACTTAAAGCAAGATTATATGTCATCACAATTAATGCAATAGTCCTTACCTTTGAGAGAGATGGAAATAGTCATATATGTGGAGTTGAACTCTGCAGTTGTCCAAATTTCCTCAATCACTTCACAGTAGATGGTTGGGGCTTCCAGCATTGCATAGCTCAGTTTGCAGTTCTTGATGAAGTCCATCATCTTGTGATAATCAGAATGGGCTTCATTCTTTTCAACCAAGACTATGAAATTATTCTTTTCATAAACAAATCCTGTTTGAGACATAATTTTGACTACTGGTGCCATTGTTGTGAGTAGAGATTGCAGAGAAAAACTTGAGAATTGAGAGAGAAAGAGAATGATAATTGCAAGAAAGCGTAAAGTGAAAATAAGAATTCAATTGGGCTTTTATACTTTCTTGAATTAAAACATAAATAAAATAATTAAATGATATTTTTAAGTGAGTGATGGCCGTTCAGGAATAAATGAAACTGTAGAAATTCTGAAAACTACCGTAAATACAAATACATAC